>NC_142952.1:17760155-17770155 GCF_046866305.1 Octopus bimaculoides
AATGGAGAACTAGCGATGGAGAATGGAGAACTAGCGACGGAGAATAGAGGACTAACGATAGATAGAGAAATGAAAGCAACAAAAATAAAATGAAACACCACCTGAGACAAATAACTTTTTAGAAAAATGTCCACTGAAAGTGTAATCCCTGCAGGACTTAGGTCTTCAAATATATCATAAGACAGTTTGTAATAACATTAAAAAAATAGTTGGCCTGAAGAACGCAGTGGCGTGAAACTCGAGCGTCCACTGAAAAGATTATGTGTGTGTGTGTGCAGAAAAAACGTCGGCCTTCTACTTTTTCCTTCAAAAAGGTTTATTCAAGCGTCTATTAACATGCTATTATTTATAGTTTTATCTCCTTCTAGAATCACCGTTCCAAAAGTAACAAGAATTATTTCACGTTCTCTCGAAGTTCATGAAATTCTTTATATCAACATACGCATACATACATCTACTCACATATACACACGCATATATACATGCATTTGAGAGTTTGTGTGAATGTATATGTGCATGTATATGTATATATATATATGAATATATACACATGTATATATTATATATATGTATATATACATACATACATACATACATACATACATATATATGTTACATGTATATAGTATACATGTGTGAGTGCTAGAAGAATGGGAGAAAAACAACCTAAATTTTTGAATAAAAATAATAAAGAATAAAGAAGAGAAGAGAGAGAGAGAGAGACACTGGGAGAGGAGATTCATAACAAATCTGAGACAAGGAATAGTTGTGAAAGAAAATATAAGAACTGGCAAAAGAACTGATTCCAAAAGAAATATGTATAAGCAAATATATATACATATATAAATACATATATATATATATGTGTGTGTATGCGTGTGTGTGTGTGTGTGTGTGTGTGTGTGTGTGTGTGTATGCATGTGTGTATATATGTATGTATGTATGTATGTATGTATGTATGTGTACACTCATATGAATGTGAATAGCTAGGTAGCGGTGTGTGCGTGCGTGTATGGTACCGCAGTATCCACGTGACATATATCTGTTCAGAGTTGCGATTACAAAACTGTAAGTATGAATTTATAAATAAACTTAACATTTTCCAGTGTGTAAACTAAAACCTTTTGCTGCAATATTTCTATGATTCCCTGCTAATCTTCAGGTGATAAATTTTCCTCATATTTCTTTCTGTCTTCCTACCTTCCTTTTTTTTCCCTTCCTTTCTTTCTTATCTTCCGTCTTTCTTCTTTTTCCAATATCCCCCTTTAATTTTTTTTTTACTTATCGTTATTATTTCTTATTGGCTTCTGGTCTTTCCAGTTAAAGGAACAATGAAATTTGTTGAAATCTAAATAAAGAAGACTAACGAAAGAGAAAGTGAAACTAGAAAATGATAGGGACTTTGAAAATACGATTTTTTTCTCGTGTGTGTGTGTTACACATTTTTTTTCTTATGGCTTTGTTTCGATTATTATTACTACACTCGTTGTTGCAGTTATTATTATTATTATTATTATTATTATTATTATTATTATTATTATTATTATTATTACACTCGCTATTTTCTTGAAAAATGAAATCATGCGTGGGAAACGGGAATTTTAAATGTAGATTCTAATATTTTGGAAACATTATGTTCGTATCAGAGATGACGTGTTTCGTTTTTGTCGTTTCATCTGTCTACTGCGCCGCCATCGTCGTCGTTGTCTTTGCTATTGTTGTTGTTGCTAGTGTTTTTGCTTTTCTGATCATCATATGGGTAAAAGTTAAGCAACCAATAACTTCTGTAAACCGAAATATATTCTATGGTCTGTATAATTTAAGGATCAGTGATCAGTTTTCGATTAGCGGAAATAATTTTTTTTATTCACTTTTATTGAACTCTATTATTTTTATTATCGTTATTATTATTATTATTATTATTATTATTATTATTATTATTATTATTATTATTATTATTATTATTATTATTATTATTATTATTATTATTATTGTTGTTGTTGTTGTTGTTTTTTGTCGTTGTCTTCTTGGTATCTAAGGTTACTTGTTGTAGCCCGATGTAAGGATATTTTCTTTTCCAACAGTCTAATCTGTTGTGTGTATATGAAATTAATAATGATGAAGATAACGATGATGATAATGATGATGATAATGATGATGATGATGATGATGATGATGATCATCATCATCATCATCATCATCATCATCATCACCATCATCATCATCATCATCATCAGGATGTTGTTATGTTGGAAAAACTGGCTGTCGATATTTTGTCTCTTTACGCTCAAATTTTAAACATTGCCGTTCAACAATTCAGGGTCAGTCGATAAAACAAAGCACTGGTCAACTACTGCGGTCGATGACATCAGTTAACCTTTCCTCAAAATTGCTGACCCCGTGTCTTAATCAGAAACCATTAAACAAGTCTACAGGATTTGGGGACGGAAATATTTTTGTTCAATAGACAAAGGTTTCTGAAGCACATTTTCGTGCTGAATCCAGATTAGTTATTCGTTTCCACCAATCACGTCAAGATCTTTGTATACACACTATCTTGATTTTACACTCAAGGGGTGCAGTTTTCCTTGATTTTATGTCCTGGTTTCACTTTGGGACAATGGGCCAAAGTGTGATTAAGGCTTCATTATCACCCTCTCCTTACATAAAGTATTGTAAAATCATGAATATAGCCAGTTTTGTGCCAGAGTTGTTTAATTGTGGTAACATTTCGACCAGGTATTTTTTCTGCCTATGATAGAGAAAATACAAAAGGAGGCCTAGGGTCGTTCTTGTCTATTGATACAGAATCTTACACGCCACAAAATTTGCAATTCATATGTATATGATATCCCTGTGTATGATATCCATAAAAAACATTCCTGGCAACAACAAAGCAAACTATTTCAAGGAAATTATTGAAACAATGCTCTGGCTCCTTTCATTCTCTGGGATACAAAACGAGTATCAAAATACATTTTTCTTTTGTTCAGTCACTTGGATTAATTTCCACCGAATTTAGGAGACACAGTGATGAATAAGAAGAAAGATATGAAGGTAATAGAGAAGAAATATCAAGGGATGTGGGATGTGAATATGATGACTGATTACTCTTTGAGTATAAAAACGCGAAGACATTCAAGAGTAGCTAACAAACAGGCATCTGACTTCATATCCTACCGAGGTCGACTTTGCCTTTCATCCATTCAGGATCGATAAATCGATAAAAGAAGCACCATTTGAACACTGGAGTCGATGTAATCGACTAGCTCCCGCCCCCATCTTTCCCAAAATTCCAGGCCTTCTGCCTACATCGGCAGGGATTATTATTATTAAAGTGGTGAGCTAGCAGAATCGCTAGTACGTCGGACAAAACGTTTAGCAACATTTATTCCGGCTCTTCGCGTTCTGAGTTTGAATTCCGGTGAGATCGACTTTTCTTTAACTACCAATGACACACTCCAACTTTGGCCCACACCTAGACCAAAATCTTGAAATCCGTGTCTAGTAGAGTTGTAGGCCAAATATCAATGTGAACCGCCAAGTTTGTGTTCTTTCTCAGCAGCACAACTCAGTCAAAAACATATTCTAATTCTTACAAAATTGAAGCAAATTCATTACAAATAACGCCTTGCTCAGTAAAAGAGCAATTTTTGCCTGACACTTATATGGCTGAAGAAATGATTAAACATTTCGTCAAAACTATACATAGTCCAGGAATGGTGTAAGGTATTTATCTGTCTAGTAATGCACTATTCTTGCTTTTCACTTCCATTTAATTTCTATGAGACGATTGTTGTAGTTTTCAAATCCTTAGATATTCGACGCAACACCTTCAAATAGATTTCCTTCAGTTTTGCACGAATTAGAATGTATCCTTGACTATTATACACACAGAACCTTATATATTATATATTACATGCTAAGTATTATGCTTTTGGTTCTCTTATTTAGTAGAAATTACTAAATCATTTAAGCATTATAGGGACTTTAGCTTCGATGCCTTGGAGAAATTTTTTGGGCATCACTTTTTAACGAGTGATTCGTTCTCTTTCGTTCGGTTGATGAGAATTATAAGGTGGTTCCCGCTATTATCGGCTGGTTAGATCTACACATTTTCTAAACCAGTCACGTAGATGAACAATATTTATAAAAATTAAAATAAATAGCAGGTGGAAAATGCTTCCACAAGTAATTGTTTTAAATCTTTATCGTTTATATCCATTCAATGTACGGCGATATTAAGTGTATCACTTTTGTAGAGAATAACGCATTGCTAAGGAATTCCGTTTCATTTCTAAATCATAGACAATGATCTGTATGTATGTATGTATGTATGTATGTATGTATGTATGTATGTATATACATTCATCTATACATATATTGATACACACATACCTACCTACCTACACACACATACATAAGTACATATATACACACATACATATATACATACACACATAAATAAATACATATATATATATATGCATATATACATATATGAATGTATGTATATAAACTATCTATCTATCTATCTATCTATCTATCTATCTATCTATCTATCTATCTATCCATCAATCTATCACCCTACCTTCGAATAGCGTGTGTGTATGTATGTGTGTATGCGCGCGTGTGTGTGTTCGAAAACCGTGTATATATGTACGTATCTAACTGCCTGCCAGTCTGTCCATCTCTCTCCCTCTCCACCTCGCTGTACACACACACATACACGCACACACACACACACACACACACACACACACACACACACACACACACACACACACATCTATACATACATATTTCAAGGCAGCGCCCCAGCTGGTCGCAGTCTAACGATTGAAGCAACTAAAAGCAAAAAAAAAAAAACTATACATATGTGTTGTGTGTATGTATGTATGTATGTATGTATGTACATCTGCACATACACATATTCAAGCATACACACACACACATGCAATTGGTTAATGTCCACACCTCGTGTCTTATTCACTGATCCAGAATAAACAAGTCGTGAAAGGAAGTAACGTATTTAAGGCCACAAATTGTATGGATGTCCAGAAGAGCCAGGAATTTGGTGTGATAACAGGAAATGGATTCCAGTGTCAAAGACTACAGAAAGAGATAGAGATGAGACGTAGGAAATTAAAATTCTAAGAATACTTTACTAAAAGATATTTATGAAAGCCGATACTACAAATGCTCTTGTAGTTGTTGTTAATATTTGATTCCAAATTTGCCTGACTTTTTTGAAAACAGGGAGTATAGCGAAGTAAGGGGCATTTGGTTACTATTTCTGCAATGTCAAATACCTGCGTGTAGTCTCCCTCATTCGTTTCTTTGAAAGCTGTTGTTGCAGGTGTTAATTTAATTGTGATGTGATGTTAAATCATAGTAAGAGGGAAGGGTTAGGGGAGGTAATCAGATGTTAGGCAGATCAGCTAATAACCTGTAATGTAGGTATTAGAGGTATTTAGAGAATAAGAATTTATCTTTATGTAAACATGTTAATTTTTCTCGTCTCGTTTATTAAGTAATTCTGATTTGGCCATTAAAATGAATTTCTAATTTATGCATAAATTACAGCGATTATTTTTAAGGTTATAAGATGTTTTGGCTAGGATACGCTATTCTAATATATAATTAATGTTATTGTCTTTCAATTTCCAGATGTAACTACTTAATCCGGTAGAGTTAGCCTTCCTTCTATTTCTGAAACCTGGGCGATGGGAATTATGTCTACGTTTCATTTCATCTTTAGTTGCTCTTACATAAGTTTTCTTGTAAAGATTGGATAATACATCACGTTGGTAGATTACATTTTTAGTTTTACATTTATTCAGGAATTCACAAGTATTTTCATCTCTGCAACCACATAGATTAGTAAGATTATCTGTGCCTATGATATAGTAGGTGGGGATTATCATTTATAAGGTGGTTGTCTGAATTTTTAGAGGGCGTGTTATTTGGGGAATCACTTATTATGTCAATCAACATAAGTGCTTTTTATTGTTATTGTTCCTTGTTTCATAGAAGGCGTCTAGTTTTTATTGTTGATAAAGGCTATGATAGTAGCTAGATTGCTGGTTAGGTTATGGCCTACTCTATTTTTATTGCTAAAGATTTCTGAGTATTTCGTATTTATATTAAAGTGCTTATTTATAAGTTTCATTATAGATTTAACTATATTAGCTTTAAGTTTTATTGCGAAGGAGACTATTAGACATATGTTATCTTAATTCCGTTTTTTTATTTTTAATATTTTTGTTTTTGGTGTAAAAACACGCCTCAGTATTATTGTAGATCGTCAAGTTATGGTTATAATTATTCCTTTTCTTTCTATTGTTATTCTTATTACTATTTCTATCAGCTTTGTAGTTCTTGAACTACAATTAAACTATGATCTTTTAATTCCAATGATCAAATTCTAATTGTTAATTGTTGCTCCATTTCTTTTCTTATATATATATATATATATATATATATATATATATATATATATATATATATATATATATATATATATATATATATATATGTATATATATATATATATATGTATATATGTATATATATATATATATATATATGTGTGTGTGTGTGTGTGTGTATGTATGTATGTATGTATGTATGTATGCATGTACGTATGTATATGCATATATAAATAGTCACTGCGAGGATATACCTGGCATGATCAATAAGAATCTGGACTGTTGCCATAGTAGCGAGGCTAAAGCACACAGAGTGAAACTGCTTGGCATAAATTCACGTTGAGCTCTGCTGTGTATGCGCACTAATTTTTAACTTACTAGCTCACTTCTGCTGTTTACAGCAGTACTTGAAAGGAAGGTGTGTAGCGCGTGATGGTCGCATTGACCACGACAGAGAAAGTTGAGCAGAGAATCTGCATCAAATTTTGCCAAAAGCTTGGTGATACCTGCTCAGAGGCCGAAGCAAAGTTTCCAAAAAGTTTTCATCGTTCTCGACACAATCAAGGAGATCTTGTGCAACTGAAATCCGAGTATCTTTTTGGTCAACTGAAAGCAGTTTTGGCATAAACTTGGCAGACATACGTCTCATACTCAAATCTTCAGTGATAATGGACTGAACTGAACCATAATTAATCTGCATATCCTCTCTCAAGGATGGTGATTCGCCGATTTCTCCTCACAACTGCACACCCATTTGCGATGTTTTTCTCAGTTCTGCTGGTTGTGGGTCTCCCAGAACGTTCATCAATATCGACATTTTTCGGTCATCTTGGAAACGTCTGTCCCACGCGTACACTTGCGTGCGGCTCATACACTCCTCTCCATACACTTTCTGCAACCTTGGCATGTCCCTGAGCACATATCGCATTGACAACTTTCTCTGTCATGGTCAACGTGACGGTCACACGCTACACACTTGCCTTCTAAACAGTACTGTAAACAACAGAAGTGAGATAGAATGATAATACTTAGTGCGCATGCGTGCTTTAGATTTATTACTATGGCAACAGTCCGGATACTTATTGATCAGACCTCGTATTAACCTCTTAAAGGGATGTTTCCATTCAAGATACAATGTGTCTTGCAAACAACTTGCACATGCAAGTGCTACCAGTCAAGAACTCCGCATACCGGAAGCCAGCAAGTGTATGGGGTCATCAGGAGAGAATGCGCGCCGTTTCGGGGCCTACCTCTCGACGGCATCAATGCGCACCGGCCCCCCTCACTGATATGAGGCCCCGCTTGCTAGATCAACTGATTATTAAAACAAAGCTCAATATTTCTCTAGCCATCGCTCATCGTCTCTTTTTAACCAAATCCAGTGGCTAGCTTTCTCCACTGTAGTTTGGATGTCGGTAATGGTGGTATTTACCTTACGATGAGTTAGGCCTAACGATAACAGCAGTCGTTTCACACTGTTTCCTACAAATCCTCTACATCCGACTTCGATTGGAAAATGCTCCGCTTTCCAGCCTGCGTCTTCACATTTCTCGAGGAGGTTTTCATAACGGTCCATCTTTCGAGCCCGCGCGGCGTCCATATTATCTTCATGAGGAACCGTTAACTCAAGTAGATTTACAACTTTTCTTCTTTCACACCACATTAAAATGTCAGGTTTTTCCATAACTGGGATGGGAAAGAATGCCTGGCACCCAGGCAAATCTACAGTCACTTCCCAATAGTCGTTCCACTTTTCATTTCTCACAGGAAGCTTCTTGTTCTTTTTCTCTGATCCGCTGACCTGAGCTCACGAAGGTAATAAAATCTTTAGATGGTTCTTTCAACGGGTTTTTCTCAGTGTTGTTGAGATGAATTTGGTTCTTCATAGCATTGAAGATTTATATGGTTTAATACTTTATATTGTTGAGAAATAGCTCTTCAATATAAATAGGTATATTTAAATACCGAATATTAATAAGTTATATATATATATATATATATATATATATATATATATATATATATATGTATGTATATAGGAATATATATATATATATGTGTGTTGTGTGTGTGTATGTGTGTGTG
Organism: Octopus bimaculoides; assembly: GCF_046866305.1. Lineage (NCBI taxonomy): Eukaryota > Metazoa > Mollusca > Cephalopoda > Octopoda > Octopodidae > Octopus > Octopus bimaculoides. The sequence goes on from NC_142952.1 coordinate 17,768,672, forward strand.
CATGTGTGTGTGTGTTTGTGTGTATGTGTGTGTGAAAATAAAAATGTTTTTGTATTATAGTTTTATTGAGTAATCAGTTTGACATACAAAAGACAAGTAGGAAGGAGAAAAATGTTGCATGTTGCGTCGAGTCTTTTGTCTGTGTTGCGGCGAAATGAGATTTTGTAGAAGAGAAATCACTCTTAACTCACCGGTTTGCGATGGTATGAACCGTTTTCAAAATTTATAAATATAAAGTTTTATTTACAAGTAACTGTATTACATACAGGCTACTAGGACCTCAATTTAAGTACGTAACCCAAGAATTTGTGATTTTTATTATTTAAAATTTTGGTAAAAAATAGGTAATAATAGGTAATATTAAGCTGTAATATTAAGCTAAAGATACAACGTATTAATTTAATAATGGTTTAATTTTTTTTATTACTTTGATTTATTAACGTTAATGCGCTCCTCAATTTAGACCGTTTGTATCCTCTTCATCATGTAAGTAAATATATTGAGCACAAATGTAATATTCAGCTATGGTAAATAGTAAGCAGTTTTGGTTCATCATTGTTTCGTAGCTTTCAACACATTAACACACGCACGCACAAATTCACAGAAAAATATTACATATACGCAGCTATGGTTTCAATTAAAAAAGATAATTATAATATATTATTTAATTATAGCCGCAGGAGTGGCTGTGTGGTAAGTAGCTTGCTTACCAACCACATGGTTCCGGATTCAGTCCCACTGCGTGGCATCTTGGGCAAGTGTCTTCTACAATAGTCTCGGGCCGAACAAAGCCCTGTGAGTGGATTTGGTAGACGGAAACTGAAAGAAGCCTGTCGTATATATGTGTATATATATATATATATGTGTGTGTGTGTTTGTGTGTCTGTGTTTGTCCCCCCTAGCATTGCTTGACAACCGATGCTGGTGTGTTTAGGTCCCCGTCACTTAGCGGTTCGGCAAAAGAGACCGATAGAATAAGTACTAGGCTTACACAGAATAAGTCCTGGGGTCGATTTGATCGACTAAAGGCGGTGCTCCAGTATGGCCGCAGTCAAAAGAGTAAAAGAGTATAATTACTAGAGATTGCAACTGGGTGACTTACAATAAATTTCTTAAGTGATTAAATACTTTACTGGCCTTTCGATCTTTCGTAAGTTATAATAATATAAATGAAGAATAATGTTTTTAGTTTCTAGTTAAAGTAATCGTATCGAAATATCGTTTAAGCTAGGTAACGGCTGCTTTTGTTTTTCAATACATTACATACGTACGCGCACAAATGCATTAACGAAATACATAAGTAACAGTTTTATAAATACATTGGATGCAAAAACGCACATACCTGAGTCTACCAAGGATCTACCAAACACATTGGAAAGTAGCTCCTTTCTATCGGATTCTTCCCCTGGCGAAATGTTCAGTTAGCTATATTCAATAGAAAACTTTAATTTAATTGAATTGAATTCTCATATTGAATTAACTGC
>NC_142952.1:17775155-17780155 GCF_046866305.1 Octopus bimaculoides
ATAATAATAATAATAATAATAATAATAATGATAATAATAATAAGAATAATGATAATGATAATAGTAATAATAATAATGATAATGATAATGATAATAATAATAATAATAATAATAATAATAATAATAATAATAATAATAATAATAATAGTAATAATGGTTTCAAATTTTAGTACAAGGTCAGCAGGTTCTGGGGTGAGGGTGAGTCGATTACATCGACTCCGGTGTTCAACTGGTATTTATTTTATTGACTCCGAAAAGGATGAAAGTTTAAGTCGACCTCGGCAGAAATTGAACTCAGAACAAAAAGACAGAGGAAAATGCCGCTAAATGAGCGGAAAATGAGCGGAATGGGCTATTCGACCTGAAGAAAATTCTAACTGGGTCCCAACTGCGAGGTCATGCGCTGTTTATCTTGATATGAGATCACCATGTCACGCATGTATGGTTGTGATGCATGTACCTGGTGTACCGTTATCAGACAGGTAGTCATGATAAAGGAAATATTGGGTTTTGGCTCAAGACCAGCAATTTCAAAGGAGGGGATAAGCCAATTGCATCGACCGCATTAATAATAATAATAATAATAATAATAATAATAATAATAATAATAATGATAATAATAATAATAATGATGTAGAATATGTGGAGATGGACAAGAAACAATAAATCATATTATCTCTGGCTGCCCAGTCCTGGCTAAGAAGGAATATATTCACAGACACGACAGAGCTGGGACCTATATACACTGGAAGCTATGCCAACACTATGGAATAACAACAGAAAAAAGATGGTATAAACACACGCCAGAAAAGGTCACAGAAACGAGAAAGCAACCATACTCTGGGATATGCCAATACACACAGATAGAGAAATTAAGGCAAATAGACCAGATATAGTTGTCAAAGATCATGAAGAAAAAAAATGCTTTCTAATTGATGTATCAATACCAGCAGATGACAACGTTTCCCTAAAAGAAATGGAAAAACTTTCAAAATACAAAGACCTGGAAATAGAGGTAACTCGAATGTGGAATCTAAAAACAGAGACAATTCCTATCATAGTAGGTGCCTTAGGTATAATAAAAAAATATTCAGACAAATACATAACAAAAACACCAGGACTTACAAATATATATAACACACAGAAAATTGCACTACTGGGCACTGCACACATCCTACATAAAACACTTTCAATACAGTAACCATAAGAGCATCACAGCAAACCACAGCACATACCCAAGGCGCACAGAGCTGCGCTCGGTAGTGAAGTGAAAGCACGTTATAAAAATAAAACTACTGAACAATAATAATAATAATAACTAGTCCTTTATATAAACTAAAAGATGTTTATATAAAGGACTGGTTATTATTTATTTTATTTTGAACCTGTTGAAGGCACGCGAGATGCCGAAATATTGTTCAAAGCAGCAATAAATAAGTTACTTTCGAGTTGCATTTTTTGTCATTGAGTTGGCTGTGGTGATGGATTACGTCAGCTATGTTTACCTTAGTGATGGATTGTGGCAATCGTATACAAAAGTTAAGAACTCATCTCTCTATCTATTACATTTGTGCTGAGTTACCAGTCCTTTATATAAACTAATAATAATAATAATAATAATAATAATAATAATAATAATAATAATGATAATAATAAATGCCCGGATGCAGTACCAGGCAGTGGCTCTCATGGCTTCTGATCTTAATTGATTGGAAGTGTTATCATGTACATTGTTTTGTCTTGGTATAAAAGATGGGCCACAGCAAATATTCTGCTCAATACCACAGATTTGCTTTTCAGGTGTTTGACCGTAACCAGTTGAGCGCGTCCCTTGGTGGCTGACGATATGTGTATCTCTGATCATGAGCAGAAGTAGTGGGGGAGCATCATAGCCATGTGTTGAGAGGAATTCTTTGGGGTTTGGATAATTCACCTCTGGAAACATGGGTGTTTTGCTCAACATCCTTAAGCAAACCTTATTCAGGGACCTTTTGAGCGGAATGGGTTATTCGACCTGAAGAAAATTCTAACTGGGTCCCAACTGCGAGGTCATGCGCTGTTTATCTTGATATGAGATCACTATGTCACGCATGTATGGTTGTGATGCATGTACCTGGTGTACCCTTACCAGACGGGTAGTCATGATGGGTATACTGGGCTTCGTATATTTTACCCCAGTGTCACTTTGATGGCATGCACTGCTCTCTCACTCAATAATAATAATAATAATAATAATAATAATAATAATAATAATAATAACAACAATAATAATAACAACAACAACAACAATAATAATAATAATAATAAAATGCTGGAGATGTAAGAATTTCATGTGGCATTTTCCAGGGTGACTCACTATCACAACTCCTCTTCTGTCTAGCCTTAATACCTCTCTCAAAATTGCTCAATGATGCACAGTATGGTTATAAAATATTTGATAAAAATATAAATCATCTCATTTACATGGATGAATTAAAGCTTTTTGCAAGGAATGACCAACAACTCAAAGGCCTACTAGCCTTTGTTAAACAATTCAGTGATGACATCAGGATGCAATTTGGCCATGATAAATGTGCAAAAGCTACCTTTATCAAAAGAAAAATGACAAAAACATCTAATGTGAACCTTGACCAGCAAAATGTCATAAAAGAGTTAGAACCAGCGGAGAGCTACAAATACCTAGGGGTAATTGAAGGGGACCATATTAAGCATTCAGTGATGAGGGAAAGGATCAGAAGAGAATGTTATCGCAGGGTGAGAGCAATACTGAAGACAGAGCTAAACGCAAGAAACAGGATCGAAGCGATCAATGCTCTAGCCATACCAGTTGTGACTTACAGTTTCAATATCGTTAAATGGTCAATTACTGAAATATGTAATGTTGACAGAAAAATACGAAAATTGTTGACAATGCATAGAATGCACCACCCTAAGGCAGATATAGAACGTCTTTATCTGCCGAGAAAAGAGGGAGGCCGTGGACTTCTACAGCTGGCATTAACACTGAAGGTAGCCACAATTGGCCTAGACACCTATCTGAAAAACTGGATGCTAAAACTTATCTCAAAACATGAAAGCAAGAAAGCATCTTACTCAGTAACAAAACAGGCAAAGGAATATCCAAGTGAATTCCAATTACAACAAATTCAAGAATTAGACGAACTAGAAACACCCGCAGAAAAAGCTTAGCGCTCGAAAACTCGTGCTAAAATTGCTGCCTTAGATATTATGATTGATAAATGGCATGGAAAACCTCTTAATGGCAAATACCCAAAGAGAGCAAATAATGCAGATATTGACAAAGCCCTTACCCATCAATGGCTAATGGCTAATGGCCTCTGGCTTGAAATCAGAAACAGAGGGGTTTATCATAGCAGCCCAAGATCAATGCCTACCTACAAAGAACTACCAGGCCAACATATTAAAGAACGGCAGCACCCCATTATGTCCTATATGCCAACAACAAAATGAGACCATCGATCATGTTGTCTCCATGTGCAGTCTGCTTGCACCTACAGAGTATCTCAACAAGCATGATAGAGCTGTACAATATATTCACTGGGTAATTTTCAAAAACCTGGAATTGCCCCATGATAAAAACTGGTGGGAACACAAACCACCCCCAGTACTTGAAAATGATCACATCGCACTCCTCTGGAACTTCACCATTCAAACTGACAGAAAGATAGACGCAAATAGGCCAGACATCATACTGAAAGACTTCAGACAAAAATCATACCTCCTCATTGATATGACTGTCCCAATCGATATAAACGTATCTGTCAAGACCTACCAAAAACTGAGCAAGTATAAAGATCTTGAAATAGAAATTAGTAAAATGTGGAATCTGAAGACGAAAACAATACCTATTGTCATAGGTGCCCTGGGAATGACAGCGAAACAGACTGATTACTACCTAGCTCAGATACCAGGAAACCCCAAAATGGCTGAAGTTCAAAAGATAGTGCTCATGGGAACTGCCCATATCCTACGTAAAATACTGTCTATGTGATCTCAAATTTTAAGACAAACTCATAATTTTCTTACTAAATCCGGGACCATGTGGTTAGTAAGCAAGCTACGCGCCCTTTTAAAGCCTAGCTAGGCTCATGGGCCCGGTTTCCCTGTTTCTATGGCATATGTGGTCCCTCCCACCTGGACGGGACGCCAGCCCTTCGCAGCTTTACTCAAGAAACAGGAAGAAAAAGTGAGAGAAAGTTGGGGCGAAAGAGTACAACAGGGGTCGTCACCATCCCCTGCCGGAGCCTCGTGGAGCCTTAGGTGTTTTCGCTCAAAAAACACACACAACGCCCAGTCTGGGATTCGGAACCGCGATCCTCCGACCGCGAGTCCGCTACCCTAACCACTGGGCCATTGTGCCTCCACACACACACACACACACACACACACACACACACATATATATATTGTAAGACTAATGAAGAGTTCGACAGTTATATATAACTAAGCATTCTTTTATTCTTTCTTTTATTCTTTTACTTGTTTCAGTCATGTGACTGTGGCCATGCTGGAGAACCGCCTTTTAGTCGAGCAAATCGACCCCAAGACTTATTGTTTGTAAGCCCAGTACTTCCAGTAATTATTCTATCGGTCCATTTTTGCCGAACCACTAAGTTACGGGGACGTAAACACACCAGCATCGGTTGTTAAGCAATGGAGTGGGGGACGAACACAGACACACAAACATACACACACAAACATACACACACAAACACACATATACATATATATACGACGGGCTTCTTTCATTCAGTTTCCGTCTACCAAATCCACTGACAAGGCTTTGGCTGGCCCGTGGCTATATTAAAAGACACTTGTCCAAGGTGCTACGCAGTGGGACTGAACCCAGAACCATGTTGTTGGTAAGCAAGCTACTTACCACACAGCCACTACTGCGCCTACATGCATAAAATTGTTTAATATATAGTTAATATTTATTAAAATATATTATCAACAGACGAGTGTGTGTGTGTGTGTGT
>NC_142952.1:17782655-17785155 GCF_046866305.1 Octopus bimaculoides
TAAGTACCAAATGAATTAATATGAAATACTTATTATATAAAGATAGAAAAATTATTAAAAAAATATCATAATATCAAAATAATAATCATTCAATAATCATCCCTTCATCCATTATAATAACATGTATATTATATACAAAAAACATCTTACATAAATTATCATTGTTTTAAATACAAGTTGAACGAAGTTTAAGTTTAAAATAATAATGAAGATAAAATTAGTACATATTTAACCGGTGTAATAGTTAAAGCTATACTATTTAAAGCTAAAGACGTTTATTTAATTATAATTAAAGATCAATTGAATAATAGAAAAATACAAGATTATTTATTTCTACAAACGTAATAATAAAAAATATGAAAGAAAAAATTATGAATGGAAAAATTATGAATGAAAAAATTAGGAAAGAAAAAATTATTAAGAATAAAAGATTAAACTTTATATATATATACAAAGTTTTGATTTAAAAAAAAACTTTAACGATATTAAAACTATAAAGATTAATAATTAATCAAATATTATTCATCAAAAATAATCGAAAATATATCAACACTATTCAAATCGAAGTTCTAATATTATGCTGAAATTAAACTATAACTTCTAAATAATTTAGTGTTAAATAAGTTATCTATTAAAAATAATCTATAAAGAACCAAATGAATAATATAAAAACAAGAATACATATTATTTTCAAATAGTAGAAAATCTTTAGCAAAGTGAAAAAACAGTACTTATCCAAATTTTTCCGTATTTATCTTCATTATTATTTTAAACTTAAACTTCGTTCAACTTGTATTTAAAACAATGATAATTTAAAACAATGATAATTTATGTAAGATGTTTTTTGTATATAATATACATGTTATTATAATGGATGAAGGGATGATTATTGAATGGTTATTATTTTGATATTATGATATTTTTTAAATAATTTTTCTATCTTTATATAATAAGTATTTCATATTAATTCATTTGGTACTTATTGTTGGTTGAGATATATATCTAATTATTGTTCTACTTACGATCTGACGAGTAGCTATATTTTTGAATAGAATTTATTTTCGATAATTTCAATTGATTTTAATCGATTTAAATTTCTTTTCTATTTGAAAATTGGTTATGAAACATGTGTAATCTTTTTATTATATTTATCTTATGATATTTGCTCTACTTTATATTATACTCATTTATTGTGCTTTTAATTATTAATTTTTCTATATGTGATAGTGGATTTTCATCGATGAGTTCTTGAAAATTGGTTATTTTCCCTAAAACTATATATTTTATATATACTTTATCTATAAGGCTCAATTTAATTTTAATTTTTTATAAATTGATTTTAATTGAGTTTTTTACCTGTAATTTTGGATTTTGTCCCTAATATTATTATTATTATATATATATATATATATATATATATATATATATATATATATATATATATATATATATATATATATATATATATATATATATATGCGTGTGTGTGTGTGTGTATGTGTGTGTGTGTGTGTGTGTATATATAAAATAGAAGAAACAGAAAGTCCTTGGTACAGTATTATATATTTGAAAAAATGATTAGAAATGGATTTTCAGAAAATGTTTCCACTTTAATAATTAAATATTTCTAATTGTTAAAATGAAAAAAATATCAGAAAAGCCATTTCTATTCATTTTTTCATAAACACACACACACACACACACACACACAGAGGAAATCGGGGTCATCTGTTCATAAAATAATACCGAAATAAATGAGGCGAAGAAACAAAAACAACTAAAAAAAAAAACATGTATGACGGCGTTGACCTTGGCTCCTTGTCACCTTCGTAGCATTATATGGACAGGTGGTCAGTCCTGATGGGACATTTGGTGATATGTCGTCGGGTAAGGGTTTCGAACAATATGTAAATTCTCATGGTTTCTGAAAATCACAAAATAGTTCCTGAGTTCTGCCTTTTAGTGGGTGCCAAGATAAAATCGTTATAATAGGTCGCCCAGGTCAGAAAGATCGGCTCCTACGCAAATGGTAGTGAGGGTCTTTTAAAAGCTTTCAACTGGAAAAGCCAAAATAACAGCGACAGCAACAAACCTCGGCTCTAGATGGATCGAAGGAGATCATCTCGTCTTCAATTCCAGGAACCCATGAGAAGACCGAAGGAATTGATAAGATTATGCCAGTCAAGCATATGATAGCTACCCACCCCTACGATTTCTGCTGTCATATCTATGCTAGACATTATAACACTAGCCGAGGCGGCGAACTGGCAGAATCCGCAAAGTTTTGGACAAAATGCCTGGCGGTGTTTCTTCCGACTCATTACTTCAAATACCTCTGAGATTAAACATGGCTTTCTCCCAAAATTTCGAGAATTAAAAATGCAAATTGATTTCTAGAATCTTTAGAACGGCAGACAAAATACCTTGCAGTATTTGTTCTCCCGCTTAACGTTCTGAGTTCAAATTCTGCCGAGATCAGCTTTGTTTTTTATTCTCTTAG
>NC_142952.1:17790155-17792655 GCF_046866305.1 Octopus bimaculoides
ATTGGAATTAATATGATTGATGTACTGAATTCAGCAAGGAAAGGTTAATGTTTGTGAGACAGCGTACTTGATCCAGAGAGAGAGGTGTTTTTCTGTTAAATAATACAAACTTGTCCAGATACTCACATTTAATGAAGATTTCACTTCCAGAAATCAGGTCAGTAGAATTGTTGGATTTAAAAAGGCTACGCGATTTTTCGGTGAAACAAAGTCTACGCCTATTTGATCAATTAAGGGTGTGGAATGGATCTTGCTACGATGTTCCACTTGCTGGTACGTGATGAATTACTGGACTTCAGCTCCCAGCTATGACTAACTTCGGGATTTTCTTCTTATTCACGGATCGGATGTATGTATGTATGTATGTATGTATGTATGTATATTCTTTTAATTGCTTCAGTTCTTAGACGGCAGCCATGCTGGAGATCCACTTTGAAGAATTTTAGTCGAACGAATCGACCTCAGTACTTATTTTTTTTAAAGCCTGGTACTTATTCTATCGCCTCTCTTCTGTCGAATCGCTAGATTACGAGGGAATACACAAACCAACACCGGTCGTCAAGCGGTGGTGGAGACAGACACACACACGAACATATATGACGGGCTTCTTTCAGTTTCTGTCTACGATTCCACTCACAAAGCTTTAGTCGACCTGAGGCAATAGTAGAAGACACTTGTCCAAACTACTAAGCAGTGGGACTGAACCCGGAACTATAAGGTCGGGAAGCAACCTTTTTACCATACAGCCCTACGCAAAATACAAACTGATGTGATACATCAATCTAGCCAAAGCGTTAATCAAGGTTCCCCCACCTCCTCCCACCTACCTTACTAACTTTACTCTTACCTTAACCTTTCTTTCTCTAACACACTCTCTTTCGCTCCCTTTCCACAATACCAAACATATTTATCTGTTAAACTCATTCGTCATTGTTTCTTTTATCATTCATTCCATTTAATGTTTCTGAAATCCATCCGAAACCTTTCCTTGGCTGTAAATACTATAACCATTATCTTATACAAACGCAACTCAATTCATTTATTCTGTTTTCTTCAACTTTACAAGTATTTAATCTTTTTATTGTCTTTCGTCAACGGTCAGTCGTATTGTCATAAATTCCATTAATTTTGAAATGTCATATTTCATGACCCATCAGCTTTAAATGTTTATTGATGAGTTACCAAATAGTTATCACTGCGCTCTGTATGAACATCTATAAAGCATAGCATTATTCGGAATGCTAGCTTCCGTCTGTTGATCAGCTACATGAAACTCGGACTTATCTTGAATAGAGTGTTTCAGCCTCAGTTAATTCCTATAGCTAACTCTTATTTTACTCCACCCGGTTTTACACTCATGTACTACACATCTATCTATCTATCTATCTATCTATCTATCTATCAGTATATCTGTCTACCTGTCTTTCTCTCTCTGTTTGTATATGTGTGTGTCTGTTCACGCGTGAGGGAATATATGTAACGGGTGATAACTATATGTACATGAGCATATGTTTCTTATTTCTTTACTGCCCACAATAGGCTCCACACAGAGGGGACAAACAAGGACAGACAAACGGATTAAATCGATTATATCGATCCCAGTGCGTAACTTATCGACTCCGAAAGGATGAGAGGCAAAGTCGACCTCGGCGGAATTTGAACTCAGAACATAACTGCAGACAAAATATCGCTAAGTATTTCGCCCAGCGTGCTAACGTTTCTGCCAGCTCGCCGCATGAGCATATGTTTCTATTTAGCCCCAGGTCAGCTCTCACTGAGCACAACTATGATCAAAGATGTTCCAAAATTGACCGTACCGTGCTTCTTTCAGCCGCAAGGTTATTTAAGTCTATATTGTCCACCTTACATTACCTTCTTTTATGATTTGATAGACATTTGGTTGTTATTTCTTGCAAGTCGAATAACAATATGGAGGCTCGCTTAGTAGCTCGCATATGTGCTTAGCTCTGTGTTTCAGTGTATATGTGAGTGAGTGTGTCTACGTGTGTGTGTTTATGTGTGTATGTACGTGCGTGTGTGTGAGTGTATGCGTGTGTACGTGCATGTGAGTGTATATGCGTGAGTGTATGTGTGTGTGTGAGATATGTGTGAGTGTATGTGTGAGATATGTGTGAGTGTATGTGTGTGTGTTTACATGCGTGTTTGAGTATAAGTGGGAGTGTATATCTGTGAGTGTAAAGGTAGGAGAGTATGTGTGCTTGTGTGTATGTGTGTGTGTGTGTGTGTGTGTGTGTGCATGTGTTTATATCATTTTCCAATCAGAATGGGGCTTGGTTGGTACCTTCAATGCCGGGCTCCCGCCATTCCTTCAACGGAATCTTAAATTTCGCTGTTTCGCCGTTCTTCGTTTTCCATTTCCAATAATTCCATTGCTTTAGAATTTGCACGATAAATCCGTGCGTGCCAACGTTCGGCTAATCGTATAGTACTCACGCATGCACTCACACACACACACACACACACACAGAGGCACACACGT
>NC_142952.1:17795155-17800155 GCF_046866305.1 Octopus bimaculoides
CGTGTGCGTGCGTGTTGCTGTACGCGTAGGTTTCTTGCGGCTGGTGCAAAAATTTTGATATTTTAAAAAATCCTGAATAGGTTCAGTTGAATGTAGAATCGCATGAAAGCTGGCAAAGAAAGAATGGTAATGGAAGTTTTAGCGAAACAAAACACAAAAATAAAACCAAACACGCACAAACAAATAAAGAAAACAAGGAAACAAAATGGTGTGTATTTGGGCAAACAAAGATGGCGGTATTGTTCTTGATGAATAATCATGCACACCGGGGCAAAGTTATATATCGGGGGTAGCATGTTGTAATGAGTGAGGTGGGAGAGAGGAAGCGAGAATGAGTGAGAGATAACCACCTGTAATATAAATTGGAGAAATCTACATAAACTGATATGGAATAAATAAATAAATAAATAAAACACTTAGGAAAGAAAGAAAACAGGAAGGAAGACAGAAGAAAGATAGAAAGGATGGAAGAAAGGAATAGAAAGAGGAAAAGTAAAAAAAATGAACGCAGGAATAAAAGAGAAAGAAACTGCATCAGGAAAGAACGAATGAATGAGAAAAGAAAAGAAGGCTGAAGGAAAAAAAGAACTTAAGAAAGAAAAGATAAAGAGAACAGAAAGGAAAATTGTGAGAAACATAAATATTATAGTGGAGTCACGTGATTTCTGGGCGAACATAGCTGTAGCATTTTGTTTTTATAAGACACTCACCTGTATTACACCGGGTCGCCATAGCGATATATATATATATATATATATATATATAAAGGTAGCTACCTGTATATGTATGTGTTGGAGGCGGGTGGGGAGTTTATTGGTGAGCGCTGGGGAAGACGTATGTAAGTAGATAAAAATCGAAATTAAAAAATGGAAAATATAGCTACTGTATTTTAGAGAATATCACGTGACAAGTGGCAAATATGGTGGCGCAATTTTGTAGTAATTGTTATTGTAGTTGTATCTTCTTTTATCTAGTTTCAGTCACTAGACTGCAGTCATGCTGGGGCACCTCCTTGAAGGAATTTTAGTCGATTCAATCGACTCTAGTACTTATTCTTTTAAATCTGCTACTTATTCTATCAGTCTCTTTTGCCGAAATGCTAAATTACGGAGGCGTAAACACACCAACACCGGCTGTCAAGCGGTGTGTAAGTGAAGGCGTCAGGGTGGCTCACAGATACACAAAGACACATATGCGCGCCTACCAAATCCACTCACAAGGCTTTTGTCAGCCCGAGGTCATAGTAGAAGATACTTGCCCAAGGTGCCACGCCGTGAGATCGAACTCGGAACCATGTAGTTGGAAAGCAAACTTTGTACCACGCAGTCACGCCTGCGCCTATCTTTAGCAAAATTAACACAAGGATTCTGAAAGTCAAAGGCTTCCAGCAATAACCATCCCTTTTTTTTAAATCCAGAAATTAATTATACAAATGTAACCTCATCTTTTTTTTTTAATAGTAAACACTCTGGTTTAGGGAGATTTATATACAATTTCTTGTGTTGCTGTGATGGCTGCGTCGCCCTAGGTCAGCCTTGCCCGAGCAGATCCAGTGGTAAGTATCCAGATCTAAATATCTCATTTTACACTCCTGAATATGCCTCGCTCCTATGTAAGACAGTAAGCGTATGAGACTCAGAGTGATTTAGGTGCGATTTCTACGAAGTCTAACAACTGCTTAGAGGTTTTATCTTGATTGTTGCTTAGCCAATGTATATCTAAGATCGCAGTGTTCAGTCTGCCATTTTTGCTTGTGTAGAGTGTAGTTTAAGGGAGGTAAATCTGTTATGATGGTTGTGTTCTTATGGAAAATAACGAGGATTTATCAATGTTATTAATATTATCGTCGTGGTTGTTTAAGCACCCTCCGATCAGGACACATCAAGCGTTCCATCAGGTTTTCAAGCATACTGTACCGACGATGACATTGTTCAACGGATGTTTACTTTTTCCATGGTAGCGTTGTGAGATTTAAGTGAGACATGACAGCTATTTCTAGTTGAAAGGGCGACTACATAGAACCTCCCTTGCTGACTCCAATCTGTGGGTTTTATATTCAGCTTTAAGAGGGCAGAACATCACAGCAAAAGTGGATGCATGCACTACATTACAATAAACCGCATCCTCATCCCCACTTAAGCTAGGAATCATGACTAAAAGTATTTTCTGCTGATGCTTTTGTATGATATCCCCCTCCCTATATATATATATATATATATATATACACACACACACACACACAAACACACCCACACACACACATACACACACACACACACACACACACATATATATATATATATATATATATATATATATATATACACACACACACACAGAATGGCTTCTTACAGTTGAACAGTGGGGTCGATGTAATCGGACTTATCTCCTCCCCGAAATTGCTGGCATTGTGCCAAAATTTGAAACCAATGTGGATAGTATTATTCTTGACAGTAAAGAACTGGGAAAATGCCGCAGGACATTTTGTCCGATGATATAACGATTTAGCCAATCGAATCTCTTTAAAATACCCCGACATTTGATGATGTATTGCCTTTCTTGGACTGGGAATTTTTCAAATATACACATAAATCAGGGAAGCTAATTTGATACATCTGCTGAGACCTCCTTCGGTCATCAATGACCATGGAATTGCACCTAGAAAGTTACCTTCCGAGGCACAAGTCCGGGCAAGGTTGTTTATGGAAGACCAGCAGTCGCCCATGCATACCAGCCTCCCCTCTCCACACCACTGATGTTATCCAAGGGAAAAGCAAAGGCCGATACAGCTTGGAACCTGTGACGTCGCAACTCATTTCTACAGCTGAGTGAAGTGGAGCAACGTGAAATAAAGTGTCTTGCTCAAGAACACGCAGCCTGGTCAGGGATTTGAACTCACAACCTCACGATCGTAAGCTCGACGCCCTAACCACTGAACCATGCGCCTTCACTTCTGTTATCCACTTCTGTTATAACATCTGTTATCCACAAAACCCATTTCCACAAATTCTGTTTGTTGCAGAATTTGAAAATCTACCGTAATAACATTTTAAGTTCAGTTTGACCGAATGATTAAGATGTTTGCTTTTGCAACCACAGGATCAAACGAAGGTTGATCGCATTTCGTAGCATCTGGGGCAACTGTCCTTTTTTATAGCTTCAGCTCCCTCTATACCTTGCGAGTGAAACTGAATAGAAGCCTCTACCTGCGATTCAAAAAGCACAGCCTTATCAGACTGTGTCACTGATTCTAGCTGAGAATTACAAGGGCACACGTGTCTGTGGAATACTCAGCTACGTACACATCTATACTGGAGAAGGTTATTCAGTTGATTGAACACCTAAATCCGCATCGTCGAACGACGGAGATCCACCGCCGTGCGTGTGTGTCTGCGTGCATGCGCGTGCGCGCGTGTAGTGTCTGTAGACATATAGAGAAAGGGTTTCTACATAGTTTCGGTCTGCCGTGTTGTATTTACAAGATGCTGACCCCTCTAGCCTATGTTACAGTAGAGGATACGCGCAGCGAGGTGGGGTCGAAAACGTCTGCACAGATTACACTTCTTCTTCTTCTTCTTCTTCTTCTTCTTCTTCTCCTCCTCCTCCTCCTCCTCCTCCCCTCCTCCTTCTTCTTCTTCTTCTTCTTCTTCTTCTTCTCCTCCTCCTCCTCCTCCCCTCCTCCTCCTTCTTCTTCTTCTTCTTCTTCTTCTTCTTCTTCTTCTTCTTCTTCTTCTTCTTCTTCTTCTTCTTCCGAAGACCAATTTTGATTCAATATTTGATTTGTCAGTAATTCTTACATCATACTTTTGTGAGGAAGTTGAAATTTTATAAATGGGTAAAAATACAATATGTTCGTTTTTGCTATTTTCTAAAAAGGTTTTAGAAGAAATAATAAATGAAACAAATAGAAAAATTCAATTATTTTCGATACGAATTCAAATTTAAGTTCAAAAAAAATTTTTTTTTTTTCATTAAATTTCGATTTCCTTTCGAATTTCTAATTCTATTTCTAATGTATTTTCTACATCTTTTGTCACCTTCTTCGATATATCAAATCATCTCACATTTAAATTTTCAAATAAAATAAACAAAACAGAATAAATAGATAAAATTAAAGAAATTTCTTATCGTTAAGGAATGACTGTCTTAACCCCAGCAAGATTGAACCTAACAAGTTCATTAGCACTGATTCCGGTTTAAATTTGAATTTGAAAACAAAAATGTTATTCGATCCGAGGCAACATTGATGTCAGCTATAGACAGCGAGCTGGTAGAATCGTTAGCCCGCCGAGCAAATTTCGTCCGTTTTTACGTTCTGAGTTCAAATTCCACGAGGTCGACTTTGCCTTTCACTGTTTCGGTGTTGTTAAAATAAGCCCCAGTTGAACACTGGGGTTGATGTAATCGACTTACCCCATCCCCCAAACTTGCTGGTCTTGTGCCAAAATTTTAAACCAATATTGAAGTCAGCTAAGGCGGTGAGCTGGCAGAATCGTTAGAACGCTGGGCGAAATGCTTTGCGATATTTCGGCTGTTTTTACGTTCTCAGCTGAAATTCCGCAAGGTTGACGTTGTTGTCATTCTTTTAATATCGATAAAATAAGTACCAGTTGAACATTTGGGATCGAAGTATCGACTTAACCCCTTTCACGAAATTTCTGGCCTTGTGCCAAAATTTAAAACTAATATTGATGTCAGCTACATTGGTCCACAGCCTATGCCAAATTTGACCAAGTCTAGCATTGTTCTTCGTGCGACATACACTCTTTTCTTACAGGTGTTGTTATAATAATATTAAATTGTCTTATTTATCCATGTTCATGCTATACTGAAGCAAACATTTGCCCTTGGGCTAGCCTGTCGAAAGCTAAACAAAACACTGAGACTTATTCCTGAGGGACACCAGTCACCGAAAGATCAAGTAGATGCTTTAATAATTTAATGTGAAGCACCAGTCGTCTACCTTGAAATACGAATGCATTAAGCAAAGAAGAATATTT
>NC_142952.1:17802655-17817655 GCF_046866305.1 Octopus bimaculoides
ATTACATTAATCTTAATCTTATTTCGGCCAGAGTTCTTTCGTCACACTTCTGTGACTTCATCAGTGGTCCTTTGTTTCCTTCTTTCTTATGTGTGTCTCACCTTGCTAACTATCAGCCATTTTGTATTTTGTATTCCTATTGTATGTGTCTACGCATGCGTGTCCTTCAATGTGTCTGTGTCTTTTGTAAGTGCATGTGTGTATGGGGAGTGTCTGTATCACCTATATTCTCTGTTAATACGTGCGTTTGTATTTGTTTTTATTTATTTATTTGTTCATGTGTGTGTTTTTTTTGTTTTTTTTGTGTTTAATTAAATTTTGTTAACGTATGTAGTATTTAATTCCATTTGTTTATCTATGTATTGTATTATACTTTGTTCATATTATTATTGGTTTATGGGTAACATGTTGTCACATGCTGTGGTTTGTGGTTTGTTAGTGGTGTGTGTTAGTGTTCCATTCTAGTTTCCTATTCAGGCTAGGTTTATATATATATATATATATATAGTTGAAATTTATAGCAAAACAAAAGACGAATACTGGTGTATGAACAACAAGCAGATATATTAGTTTGACGCTCGGGAAAGTGAAAAAGTATTTTACGTTTCCAGCCAACGCTCTTGAACAGAAAGGAATAAAAGAAAATAAACAGAAGGAAAAAAAAAACTTGTGGATTTAGCGGTCAAGCATGGCGACTGATTAGAAACAAAAAAAGGTTGAAATAAGAGGTTATGAAGGTATGCGGCCGAGTGGTTAGGGTGTTGCTCTCAAGATCTTAGTTTTGATACCCGGACCGGCAGTTCGTTGTATTCTTGAGTAAAACACTTTATTTTCCGTTGCTCCAGCCCACTCAACTGTAATTGGAATATCCTGTGACAGACCGGCGTTCGTGTAAGGGGAATGTTGATCTGGTGGGCGTAAGTCGTGGGGTTGCATCATTCGAAAGCCACAACAATGCATTGTGACCATCCAATGGCCTTTTTATACGAGCAACTAAGAAAGTATATATTTTTCAATAATTAATGTTGTATGGAATTTGATATGCCTGTATTTCTCTGTGCTATTCAAACACATGCTACTGGTCACAAGTTATTTTTCTTAGCTCATCTTGGTTTAGAATATTCAAATTAGATTATGTCTAGGCCATAAGAGTTTTTTACTCTTATTTTTTTTTATATATGTCTGAATCCTTTGGTTACAAGAGATTAGACAGGACAATTGTTATGCTGATGTCCGCAACTCTCTCTTTTTTTTATTTCTATAGGCGCAGGCGTGGGTGTGTGGTAAGAAGCTTACCTCCCCAACCTCATGGTTCAGTCCCATTGCATGGCACCTTGATCAAGTGTCTTCTGCTATAGTCTCGGATCGACCAAAGCCTCATGAGTGGATTTGGCAAACGGAAACTGAAAAAACCTCCGCCACACACACACACACACGCGCGCGCACACACATACACACACACACACACACACACACACACACACACACACACACACACACACACACACATCATGCCATATCATGCCATATCAGTTTTGGAGAATCTTGAAATTTGAGTGTTTCTCTCTTTTCTTAAATGGAGTTGGTCTTAATTGCTTTTTGGTAACTATGGTACTCCTAGAGAAGGAGATAATTTTAAGAAATCAAGAATATTTGTTGTATGTTATTTGATATGCTTATATTTGTCTATATTATTCAAATGCATGCCACTCGCCATTTTGAATTATTTCTTCCTGCTCATTTTTGTTTTAATGACAAAAACCACTGCATTTTGTGAATAATGGCGTCGTTGGTTATAGGATTGTAAATGATCAACCACTGACTGAAGTGTGTCTTAGAAGAACCATTTTAGTCAATCCTTAAACTGACTTCCTATTTAATTCTCAAGAGATCAACACTTTTGCCATACCTCTACGAACGGTCACCAACACAATTCGATTGAAATTCGTTGAAAATTATTATTAGCAAGATTTCGCCGGCCTCTGAAGTTTTCTTTAATTTCTCCTCTCTTTTTGATTTCTTTTTTCATTTTCTTTTGTGTTTGATAGACCTTCGGATATACAGGTGTGCTGTATAACTGTTATTCAACCTTCTGACACGGTCTGGCGTTCGTATTTTTAGGTTAAATTTTCAGTTTGTCTACAAATTTTCATGTTTCATCACTGCCATATCTCCTTCCCGCACCTTTTGGCCGGTTTCCTATATTTACAATGGCTACAGAGACACAGGAGCAACTCTGTAACATTCTGCTGTCATTATACTTCTACATCATTAGCCAAGATACTTAACTGTCAAGAACCAATCCATATGGCTGGAAATAGGCGCCACACTGAGCTGCAGTTTAATAAATTCTATTCACGGCCAAGACATTTACAACAACAAGAATAACAAGAATTAAGCACGTGAACATGATTGTGTGCCAGAAGCGAGTATTTTAGCTGTATCCTGTTGAATACAGGAATACATTGCGTAATTATAGTGGATGTCAAAGATTAGTGAAGGTTCGTGAGAATATTGCCGGAACGAAAGAAACTTGAAAGAAGCAACAGGAAAACACACACGCACACACACTTGAGCGCGTACACACACATGTATATACATATGTCTATATGTATATGTGTGTATGTATGTATGTATTCATGAGTGTGCGTGTAATTGTATGTATGTATGTATGTATGTATGTAAGTATGTATGTATGTATGTATGTATGTATTGCCGTGGGATTATACAAAAGGATTTTCTTGTAGATGAAACGAAATATCAATGAGCTAATAGAGAAGAAACACACGCGTAACATCTCATATGAGGATAATAGAAATTTATACCTAGTAGACGAAACGTAACGAAGGAGTGAAGAGATAAAGACAGTAATGTATACGTTTGATATACACTGGTGGAGGAAGATCTATTGAAGGAGGAACCAACCTTTCTGATTAAAGTTCCTTCGTTTCTTGATATCTTTGGCATCTTTCCGTACATTTCTTAACATTAGTTCTTGTTTCTATTGTTTAGCCCTGAGCAAGCCATAATCAATCAGACTTGTACTACGATACACAGGTAAGTCAGTCGCAATTCATATATTTGATCTTGCAGATATTCCAATTCCATATTTCGCCCTAGTAGAATACCATTCTGTGAACTTTCTTATATGAAGGAGAAGGGGGCCGGTTATGAAACCAAGTGTGATTGCTGTTTATAATGTCCTCAATCCCGTCTGGTTTTCAATGGCCAGCAGGTACTGTGAGTGGCCACAGCAGATGTTAGTGGACGGACTCGCTCGAATTACAACGACAGCTCAACTTTAAAACATGTCTATATCTATATCGGGGGTAGTCGTGGCTGTGTGGTAAGGATCTTTTTTCCCAACCACATAGTCCTGGGTTCGGTTCCATTGCATGGTACCTTGGGCAGGTGTCTTCTATTATAGCCTCGGACCAACCAAAGCCTTGTGAGTGGATTTGGTAGACTGAAGCTGAAAAAAACAGGTCGTGTGTGTGTGTGTGTGTGTGTGTGTGTGTGTGTGTGTGTGTGTGTGTGTGTGTGTCTGTGCCCTTGTGTCGGTGTTTGAATCCTACCACCACTCGACAACCGGTGTTGGTTTGTTTATGTCCCCGTAACTTAGCGGTTCAGCAAAAGAAATTGATAGAACACGTAGCAGGCTTAAAAATAAGTATTGGGTGGGGATTTGTTCGACTAAAAATTCTTCAAGGTGGTGCCGCAGCATGGCCTGAGTCTAACGACTGAAACAAATAAAAGAACCTTTTACTTCTTTTAATGCTTGGACTGCGCCATGCTAGAACACCGCCTTGAAGGGTTTCGTCGAATGCATAGACCCTGGCACTTCTTTTTTCTTTTTTTCCAGCTTAGTCTTGTACATATTGTGTACGTTACGGGACAGCCAACATCGGGTGTCAAGCGGTATTCACCCCCCCCCCCCCACACACACACGCATACATACATACATACATACTTACATGCACGCATGCACACACTCATAAACACACGTACACATGTATATATATATATATATATATATATATATATATATATATATATAAATTTATATAAAGGGCATTAACTGTGTAGTAATGCCTCACGCTTCGAGGGACTAAATAAGTAAAAAACTACCATTATTTTTTCATTATCAGGTTTTTTTCACGCTGACTACTTGATAAATTCTTATAAAGAATTTATCCTATATTATATTATATATATATACACACACACACATATATATATATATATATATACGCACACACACACTAAGGGTGGCATCTACGCCAACCCATTATTTAAGCATAATAATAATTTAACCATTATTCAAGCATAAACTGAAACATTCTTATTTGCAAAAATAGTTGCAAATATTGTATAAGGATTCCTAGCATTCTTACTTTATTATTTACTCCTAAGTCGGTGAGTTGCCAGAATCACCAGCTATTTTCAGTGAACACAGTATGTATAAGTTAAAGACAAGAATTTAAAAATTATCCTTATCTCAGACCTAAAAGTTATTAATTTCCGATAATAGAGGTCAATTTAAAACTTCAACATCCTCCAGTCATCCTAAACCAGTTCGTTGAGAGCTTGAGCAGATTTTACGATTACTCTCTAAGTGAGTAATTTTCTTATTTCTTTATTGCCCCCAGGGGGCTAAACATAGAGGGGACAAACAAGGACAGACAAAGGGATTAAGTCGATTACATCGACCCCAGTGCGTAACTGGTACTTAATTTATCGACCCCGAAAGGATGAAAGGCAAAGTCGACCTCGGCGGAATTTGAACTCACAACGTAACAGCAAGCATTTCGCCCGGCATGCTAACGTTTCTGCCAGTCTGCCGCCTTTTCGATCACTCAAGTCCCTGTCATACGGATGCACTATGAAAATATGGCTTCTGTGGGAAATTAGTATGCAAGGGATATTCCTCATTAAATACCTGAACCATGAAAGTCAATATTATTTGGTTCAACCCACCTTAAATAATTAAATGAATCAGTAAGGTTGCTCGGTGACTTGTCGACCACTCTAGTCTCTGTTCTAGGGAATTATTCTAATATACAAAAAGTACTGCGCATTCATTATTTTGTCACCTGAATTATAAAATGCAATGGTAAGCTCTGACTAATGACTGAGTGAATCATGAGCTTTTACTGAATAGATTAAATCTACCTCATGCGTTGGCTACTTATATTCTTATTTCTATCTCCAAACATACACAAACCCACTTTTATATACATACACGCATGCATACATGCATACATATATATATATATATTCATGCATACATATATATATATATATATATATATATATATATATATATATATATATATATATATATATATATATATATATATATATATATATATTCATGCATACATTCAAATAAACATACATACACACATGCATAATACATCAATACATACACGCATATAAATAGATATCTATACATTATATATATACACACGTTTGTATGTATGTATATATATACATATGTATACACACACATATACGTATGCATGTATGCATGCACATAATCACTTATGTACTCTAATAGAAGGACAAACGCAAAGGTATGAACGTGTTCGCATAAATATACACGTACGTCCATACGTCCATATGTCGATACACAAATTTATCCTTTCGTATATACATACTTTCATGCACATGTACATGCATGCATACCTTCATGCATACATTCATGCCTACATGCGTACATACATACATGCACGCATACACACATACATACACACATACATATATACATATGGACAGACAGACAAACTGACATATATCATGCATGCATGCATACATACGTACATATACGCATACATACACACATACATGCATACATGCATACATACATACACACATACATACACGCATGCATACATACATACATACATACATACATACATACATACATACACACACACATGCACGGGCAGTCCTACTCTAAAGACTACATTTCATACATTTGCCCCACAGAATAAATTCCAAAGACTTGCTGCAGCATTACAAAAATAAATGAATATGATTTAAAAACAAAGAAAAATAACCAAAAGCAAATAACAAATAAATAATAAAAGGCCTTACTTCATCAGTACTACTACAACGACTACCACTACTACCCCTACTACCACTGCTGCACAACAACAATAACAGCATTAATAACAACATCAACATACAATAAATCTTCACCGACAGTTCTTGTGTATGTAATACGTTGAGCAAACCGTTGTAACATTTTAAACGGCGGCTGGCGCATCTTCCGTGTTTGAAACAGGCAAAGTGCGTGTGTTCGCTATTGTACACGGTGCCATTCCTACGTGATGTTTTTCCGTGTTGAAAATAAAGATGGGAATGTGGACGGGGTTGAATTTTAATCAGCACCTTAACAATAGAAATTCATCGCTACCGTTGAACCGCCGTCTCAATAGGAGCTTCATATCAAACATCCTCAGCCAACCTTTTAATAAGAAAGTTGGGCTTTAATAATTAGATTTTTCAAATCAACATACACACGCACACACATACACACACACACACGTACACACACACATTCACGTAACACACGCGAACCGACATGAAGATACAGACATTCACGTAGGCATGGCACACACACGCATACACATATACAAGGCTTATGTACTCTCTCAGAAACACACGAGAACAATTATGCACACATACACTGACAAAGAAAACTAACACATTTATAGTACGAATATATAAAAACATATACATACACCGCACGCATTTTAATACAAATATATAACATCATGATTTCTACGTCTATGAATATGCGTATGTGTATATTATAACTACTTGCATATATATATATGTATATATATATATATTTATATATATATATATATATATATATATATATATATATATATATATATATATATATATACATATATACATATGTATATATATATATATATATATATATATATACATATATACATATATACATATGTATATATATATATATATATATATATATATATATATATATATATATATATATATATATATATATATATATATATATATATATATATATATATATATGTATATACATATATATATACATATATACATATATATATATATATATATATATATATATATATATATATATATATATATACATATGTACATATATATATATATATATATATATATATATATATATATATATATATATATATGTATATATATATATATATATATATATATATATATGTGTATATATATATATATATATACATTTATACACACATATATTTATATCACACATGGATACATACATACACGTACATACATAATACGCACACACATATATCTATCTATCTATCTATCTTTCTATCTATACACGCACGCATAAATGTGTGTGTGCCTTTGTAAAGATGCATATGTAAATATGTGCATGCATGTGTGTATACGTGTACTAGTAAATTTATGATTATGTATATATATATATATATATATATATATATATATATATATATATATATATATATATATATATATATATATATATATATATATATATATATAAAACAACATTCATTATGTCAATATATAGACAGAAATACATTCCCAAAATCTACAGATACTTTGAAGCTATACCGAAAAAATACGCAACTCATTTTCATAGATATGTAAGCATAAAAACACGCGTGCCCACACACACACACAGATACACACACACATACACACACACGAACGCATACACACACACACGCACACACACAACATGAACTCAGTTTTGTTTAAATTGACCAAAGTGTTTAATAAGCTTGGATATTGTATATCGAATATTCTCGATTTTAGACAGATAGTTCAATGCAATCCGGACGCCATGACTAACGGACAAATTATAGTACACATATTAAAAAGACCGTCTGTGTGAGCGTGTGTGTGCGTGTGTATGCGCGTGTAAATCTAATATGTATTTATAAATATATATATATATATATATATATATATATATATATATATATATATATATATATATATATATATATGTATATATATATGTATGTATAGACTGGGCCAAAAGTCACGTACAAAACACAATTTCTTAAAGTTGAATAAAATAAATAAAATAAGGATGAATACACACGTACCTCTACATTTTAACCAAAATGTATAATAATAATAATTACAACATACTAGAAATAAAAGGTCAAATGTTTTGGTCCGTGACTTTTAGCCCACCCGGTATATAGATATATGTAAGTATGCATTGTTTTACCTTGACGTAAAGTTTTAGTTTCCCGACATCCTCCCTCATATGCACGTGGATGTGCCAATTACATATTAGCGTAATGCATGTATGTGTGCATGTGTGTATCTGTTCATGCGTGTATAAGGGAATATAATGGTGTAAATTTTTTTTAATTATC
This sequence comes from Octopus bimaculoides, assembly GCF_046866305.1. Classification (NCBI taxonomy): domain Eukaryota; kingdom Metazoa; phylum Mollusca; class Cephalopoda; order Octopoda; family Octopodidae; genus Octopus; species Octopus bimaculoides. The sequence continues at coordinate 17,811,076 of NC_142952.1, forward strand.
AAATTTTGTAATATATATATATATATATATATATATATATATATATATATATATATATATATATATAATATAGGATAAAATCTTTATAAGAATTTATCAAGTAGTCAGCGTGAAAAAACCCATAAGGAAAAAAAAACCATCGTTTTTTTCCGTAAATATATATAATTTATATAAGGGCATTACTATATAGTAATGCCTCACGCTTAGAGGGACTAAATAAGTCAAAAACTACCAAAAAATAAGCACATAATTACCTGTGCTTATTTTTTGGTAGTTTTTGACTTATTTAGTCCCTCTAAGCGTGAGGCATTACTATATAGTAATTATATATATATGTATGTATGTATGTATATATTCCTATAGATAGAAATCAAAACAAGATTTTACCTTTGGGCTAACATGAATCCCGCCCGGCAATAGAAATGCTTTCACCTCTATCTACACAATCAAGTTCTGAATTCAAGTGCCATGTACAGCGTTTATGCAAAAATACCGGTAAATGTACCGTTCCGTGATAGAAAATTCAACAAAATAAGCACTCCATCTTGGGAGAAATAAATATTATTTACATATATTTTATATTGTGTGTGTGTGTGTGTGTGTGTGTGTGTGTGTGTGTGTGTGTGTGTGTGTGTGTGTGTGTGCGTGTATGTGTATCTTTTAGGTAAAGAGGAACTTGTGGAAAAGGTATGCAGCAGAAGAGAGTACCTCTTTACTCGAGTTATTTTTCCAGGGAGGAAAGAAAAAAAAAATGTGATTACGTATTAATGGAGATAAAACAATATTTCTCCAAATTTCGGACAGATTTTACGGAGTCTTATACTCAACGACCCAGGAGTTATATGTTCTTATTTACTCTTTATAACCCAAGAGCTCCTCACGAAGATTCGAAAAGTCTCGACCAATTGACATTACGTAATGAAAGTAAGTAGTGTTAGCATACTCAAGAGCCTAAGGTTGCCTGATATATGTAAGTGAAAGTTTAAATTTTAAATATCTAGTTTAAATTATTGAGTCTTAAGATCTTGTTAAATTTATTCTAACCTCCTCAAGTTTTTCTCATTTTTACTAGATTATTTTCAGAAATGTAGTTTTGATGTAGTTTTGCATACTAATGACGAAAATCGTATTCATTTTTTTCTCAAGAAAATTAATAATCTACAAGTAACAAGCATTTATAATCATGTGATTTTAATCAATCGGCAGCCTCCATTACTCGATATTTTTTTATAAATAAAAGTCGGTCTCTCTGGATGTAATCTTTTATTTAGTTCATGACCCTTAAAGCACTTATGACGACGAAGGTGCTGCTGCTGGTGATGATGATGATGATGATGAGGGTATTGATGGCATTCTTTCTCCAACACCAAGCCATGTAAAACAATCTTACTATGAGAAAAGAGAAAGTACATTTAATATCGATCTGTGGGATGTAGTAAGTGTTTTCGTCATCAGCACACAAACTGCATCAGAAGTATATTTTTTGTTAATGCTTTAGATGCAGTCATTCATCAAGTGCAGAACGAGGCAAGGTAGCTGGCACCTAGAGAGTCGTCAGGCGCTCACAGCCCTTTGTCAGACGGGCAATGCGGTTGGGGGAAGTTCCATCATGACGTTGTTTTGCTGATTAGTGGCAGACAAGAGCGACGACGTTCTCGGGGAAATTCTCGGTATCGACGAGATTCACGTGTCTGGTTTGTTCTGGTGGTCTTTCGGTCCAGAGCTTATCAGTACTTTCCAGGAATCCCAGCGCTAGTGGTGGGGGTCGGGATCGTTGTCGGCTAGAAATAAACTTTAGGTGCGGTCAGCTACGTCTTCCCGAGATGTGTGTAAGGCGACGAACTATCCTACATGCGCTGGTACAGTGGCCGACCATTGATTTCTTGTTGAGTTATATTGGATAACTGGTATCGTGTGTGGGATGGATCAGGCTAACTATCGGCTGGTTTAGTTGTGAAGATCGCTCGACCACCTTCCTTTGGCTTATGTGAGCTGGCAGATATCCTCTGCCTGTAGGTTATGGCGAACGAGGTTGTGTGACAGATAAGATTAAAAGAAATGAAGGCAAACGCTACCCTCTTCGACTTATTTGAGACGGAGGTTCAATACCATCCTCAGTAAATTTGTTGAAAGGTGAGTGAATGCGGCGCGGAAGACCGAGTTAGTCAGTCTACTCTAGGCTTGCTCCTGAAACATGGAGAGAACGGACAGGAGAGGGGTGCCTCCTAGTGGTGTATTTGAAGGTTGGGATGGCCCAGAATACGTGGAGTTCCTTGGTTATCCCTGAATGGTACACCACTTTACTGAGGAATTTTGTGGTTATAATTGTCTTGCTAATCGTCATTGCTGTTAATGTTTACACATGTTTATGTCAATAACTACTGCCCTTTGTTTTTCTGTTGTCTTATTTCTCTTTTGAGGCCCTTTTAGTCAATAAGTGTTCGGCGGCATTTCATCAGTGTTTACGTCCTCAGTTCAATTTCTGCTGGGGTCGACTTTGCTTTTCATCCTTTCGAGGTCCATAAAATAAATACCAGAGGAACACTGGGATCGTTGTAATCGTCTTGCCTCCTCACCCAAAATTTCAGCCCTTGTACCTAGAAAGCAGAAAGGATGATTATTATTACCGTCGTCGTCGTCGTCATAGCCGTCGTTCCCATCATCCTCATTATTAGGGCGGCAAGCTTGTTGAAGCATTAACCCGAGACAAATTGTTTAGTACCATTCTTCCAGCTCTTTACGTCCCGAGTTCAAACCACACTGAAGTCAATTTCGCCTTTCATCCCTCTCTAGTTGATAATATGAAGCTTTACAGTATTTACAAACACAGAAAGAGAAGAGTATCCATAACAATGTCTCCAGCGATTCTAATATTGTTATTTTTCGGGACGTACTTATGTCTACCTTTAGAGGCATGTGACAATGTTTTTAGTGAAATGATTGTGTCAATCTACTTCTTAAGTTGGTGTAAGTCATTACGTTTTCAGCTTGTCTCTGTGATTATCATAAAAATGCAGTGGAGGCGGCGAGCATGACGGACCAAATGCTTAGAGAGAGAGGTATTCCGGCCGTCTTCATGTTTTGAGTTCAAATTCCGTCGAGGTCAATTTTGTGTTCCATATTTTCGGGGTCGAAAACTTAGGCACCAGTTGTACACCGGGGTCGATGTAATTGCCTAGCACTCTCCTCCAAAACCTCAAGCCTTGTACCTACAGACTAAATATTTATAAAGTCAATATGATCGGTTATGCTCTCCTCCTGAAGTTGTACGATATGATATAAGCTGCTTGTAATGTTATACCACACAATATATAACAGGTGTAGGCGTGGCTGTGTGGTAAGCAGCATGCTTCCCAACCACGTGCTTCTGGGTTCAGGTCCCACTGCGTAGCACCTTGGGCAAGTGTCTTCTATTATAACCTCGGATCGACCAATGCCACATGAGTGGATATGGTTGGCGGATAGTGAAAGAAGCCCGTCGTATATATGCATATATATACATATATATATATATATACATATATATATATATATATATATATATATATATATATATATATATATATATATATACTCTTTTACTCTTTTACTTGTTTCAGTCATTTGACTGCGGCCATGCTGGAGCACCGCCTTTAGTCGAGCAAATCGACCCCAGGAGTTATTCTTTGGATGCCTAGTACTTATTCTATCAGTCTCTATTGCTGAACCTCTACGTTACGGGGACGTAAACACACCAGCATCGGTTGTCAAGCAATGTTGGGGGGACACATACATATATATATATATATATATATATATATATATACGACAGGATTCTTTCAGTTTCCGTCTACCAAATCCACTCAAAAGGCTTTGGTCGGCCCGAGGCTATAGTAGAAGACACTTGCCCAAGGTGCCACGCAGTGGGACTGAACCCAGAACCATGTGGTTGGTAAGCAAGCTACTTACCACACAGCCACTCCTGCGCCTATATATATATGTATATGTGTAAGTATGTGTGTGTGTGTCTGTGCATGTGTGTGTATGTACGTGTGTGTGTGTGTATGTGTGTGTGTGTATATATGTGTGTGTGTGTGTGTGTGTGTGTGTGTGTGTGTGTGCCTTTGTATCTGTGTTTGTCCTCCACCATTGCTGGACAACCGGTGTTGGTGCTTTTACGTCCTCGTAACGTAGCAGTTCGGCAAAAGAGGTCGAAGGAATAGTAAGTACCCGGCTTAAGAAGAAAATAAGTACTGGGGTAGATTCATTCGACTAAAACTTCTTCAAGGCAGTGCCCCAGCATGGCCGCAGTCTAATGACTGAAACAATTAGATGATAAAAAGATAAAAGAAAAGCGCCTGTTATGTGATGCCTTGCTTTTACTCCACATCAAACCTCACCTCATTCTGCTTTGTTCACCTGCAGCGTTCCACACTGGTTTTCTAAGTAATCTGATTTATTGAGTGTAACAGATATATGTGCAGTGATATGATTTGTGTATTGTGTCTATAACTTTTTATCTTTTATCCTTTGTTTGTTTCAGTCACTGGACTACGGTCATGCTGGAGCATCGCCTTCAACCCTAGTGCTTATATCGGTTTCTTTTGCGGAATCGCTAAGTTACATCGACGTAAACAAACGAATACCTGTTGTCAAGCAGTGGTCGAGTTTAGACAATACAAGCAAATTAATATAGACAGCAAAGTGCAATATTTTACCAAAAAGGAAAACTATAATTGTCATTAAATAATGACTAGGGTATAGGTGTTTCTAACACCCTAATCATATTTAGTGACAATTATAGTTTTCCTCTGTGTGTGTTTGTTGTGTGTGTGTGTGTGTGTGTGTGTGTGTGTGTGTGTGTGTGTGTGTGTGTGTGTCTGTTTGTCTGTCTGTCTGTCTGTCTGGCTGGCTGGCTGGCTGGCTGGCTGGCTGGCTGACTGGCTGGCTGGCTGGCTGGCTGGCTGATGGACTCTCCCGTCGAAGCTTTCTGCCGAACGACCTGCAGAAATGATTCGTTTATAATGATCAAATGTTCGTGTCGCGCATTAGCTCACCCTCCTCCATCAGATTGACGTTGTCTGAACAAATGTGCTATGTACCACGGCATAAGGCGTCGAAATGATCGCAGAGCAATGTGAGATGAAGTGTTTTGCTCAAGAACACAACGCACCACCTGGTCTAAGAATTGAAACCACGATCTCGCAATCGTGAGTTCAACACCCTATCAATTTAATATACATACCGAAAAAACTACAAATAGTTTCATGCTTTTATGAACTTGACATATTTATAAAATACACAATGGATCTTCTAGTTAAAGTATCATAAAGGCATGAAACTGTTAGTGGCTCTTTTGGTTGAATATTAAATTGATATTTATCTCTCATTGCATGGAATAATTTGTTTGTTGATTCTACCCATACAGGATCCCTCTCTCTTTCTACACACACACACACACACACACACACACACACACACACACACACACACATATATATATATATATATATATATACATACATGGCGTGTTTCCTCAGTTTCTGCCAATCAAATCCACAAAGCTTTGGTCGAAATTGGGCTATAGTAGAAGACATCCGCCCAAGGCGCCACGCAGTGGAACTGTTCCCAAGGCCACATGGTTGGTATGCAATATTCTTGCCACACAGCTTCGCCTACGACTTTATTTCGTATGTCGTGTTTATATATTTATGCCCTGGTGGTCTTTGGTTACATATTTGTTTGCACCTCATTTCATCAACCTCGCAGCACAAAGTACTGCTTCAGTCTTTAATATCATCATTCAAGATATCTGCATTTCTACGTCTTATATTTAGCAAGCTTTTCCCTATATTTTGTTCAGGAATATAATGTTATCTGTTGGAATTAATGCATCCATTAGGGAGATATAGTTTTCTAATCGTCTTCAATAAAAAGTATGTAACATATTTAGCTTAATCTCCCTGTTCATTGAAACTGATATTTATCGGTATAATACGATCCATTCGCTCTTCTCTGAGATCTCTTGTAGTGTGTATCGAAGCCATGTTGATCATAGTCTTGATAGAGTAGGCCTAATTTTTAGTAGTGTATGAAACGGAAACCTTGAAGTAAATATATATAAATATAGTGTTTTGTCTGAAACTTTGGTGCAAAACAACGTGAAAGATGAATTTGAAGATATTTGAAGATGTGGGAGATTGGTTGTGTGGTTACTTCGTTATACTAAAATACGAAATATCCAACCGGAAGATGTTTCAAATCTATATAACAGTATAGCTAAATTTCGCGTCTATTTGTCAATAGAAGCAGGAGTGGATGTGTGGTAAGAAGCTTGCTTGCCAACCACATGATTTCGGGTTCATTTCCACTGTGTGGCACCCTGGGCGAGTGTTTTCTACTATAGCATCAGGCCGACCAAAGCCTTTTAAGTGCATTTATTAAACTGAAACTGAAAGAAGCCCATCGTATATATATATATATATATATATACGTATATGTCTCCCCTTTTTTCTACTTTTCCAGTCAAATCTTTTTTTTTCCCAACCAGTTGCTATGCTTGATCCCAAAATCCACAACTTTTGTTTATTTCTCTCTCTGT
>NC_142952.1:17822655-17825155 GCF_046866305.1 Octopus bimaculoides
ATACTTAAGTCTCTGTTTTATAAGTCTTTCGCCGTGGATCGGCAAAGGATGAAAACCCCAAGGACTCTATGGAGTCATATCGTTTAGTTGACACATATGTCGTCAAAAATGCAACGAATCAGTAGGGAACCTATTTGTAACGACGCTATTGTTCACATACTGCGGTAAAATACATACATGATTACAGATGTATAGGGGCTTACCAACCACATGGTTCCAAGTTCAGTCCTACAGTGTGACACCTTGAGCAAGTGTCTTCTACGATAGCCTCGGGTCGATCAAAGACTTGTGGGTGGATTTTGTAGTCGGAAACTGAAAGAAGCCAGTAGCATACATATATATATATTGAACCCTTTCCTTGGCATCCAAAACCACATTAGATAACAGAACTCACCCTATCGTACTATTCTCATCATTATCACTTGACTCCCTTTTACATCACCTTTCATAATGAATTGTGGGTCCCATGGCTAAGTGGCGAACCCTAGCCATAAGAAGATTTTGAACTCAAAATGTAAAGAATTTAGTTCGATGCTGTAATGATTCCTCCAATCTACAATCGATATCTGGTACTTTATTTATCGACCCTGAAAAGAATATAAAGTAAAGTTGACCTCGGCACCACATTCACCTGTGCATATATATGCACTTACAGGTCAGGACATTAACTAACGCTACGGATGCAGTGGCCATGTTTATCAGGTGCACAAATACTTGACAATGTCTTAAATTATAAGTTAGTTTGTTGTTTATATTTTACAGCCATAGGTAGTATATATTTATCTTTTTGCTCGTATCAGTCTTGGACTGTGACCATGTTGGTGCACCTTGAAGAATTTTAGCCGAACAAGTCGAACCCAGTATCTATTTTTAAATCTGGTACTTATTCTAGAGTTCCGTTTTGCCGAACCGCTTGGTCACCGGTATGTAAATAAAATCAGAACATAGAGTGCCGGAACAAATATGATCTGATGGTATAACGACTCTGCCAACTCAACACTTAGTATTATACACAAGTAAACTATGCAGATATTTCCTGACGAAGAGTTCTATCCGAAACGTGAAACCTTTTTGATTTCTAACATCAAAATTATTAACTGCAAATTTTTCTTCTCCTGACGGTTAACTGTTGTAGATTTCAACGTGCTTCCACAGAATATTTACACCTCCTCTGGTCAACAGTGACCGCGAGTTTCTGTACCTGGAAACTTCTCCGAGATGCCAGCTTCGGATAGATCTTTGTTAAAGACTGGTAGTTGCATATGGATGCAAGTTTCTTCTCTACACGCCATCTGTCATGCTCAGAAGAGAAGCATGGTCGATACAGAATGGTATCAGTGTTGTTATATGTTGTCTTCAGAACGGAAAAATCTAGAACAGATGCCACAGGACTTCCCAACCGATGCGCCAACAGTTCCTCCAATCCACCGTCCAAGATTGGTACATTTTTATTCGTCCTCAAAAGTTTATGTTGGTATAGCCGGAGTTTGAACTCAGAATACAATACATTGTGTTCTGAACAAACACTACGAAGTATTCTATTCAACAGTGACGAATTTCGCAATTTGTCGCCTCCTTGGATTATTTGGTTTCCTTACGGAAGGCCCGTCAGAGTTTAACTCTTCGTGAATGCACTTGGTAAGGTTTGTACTGGATGTTGGATCTCCCACGATAAATTGTTCCCCGGGGAGGAGTTTCGAATTTTGGCATAGGGGTCAGCAGTTTTGAAGGAAGTGAAAAGCCGATCTCATCGACTCCCAAAAGATAAAAGTTAAAGCAGTCCCCGGTGGGATTTCAACTCAGAACGTAAAGGTGGTTGAAGTGCCGCTAAGCATTTGGCTTGACGTGCTAATGATTCTGACAGATCGCTGCCTTAAATTACACAAAACGTAATGGTTTAAAATTTTGGCGCGTCCATGCACACACAAGCATATACTACGATCTTCCACACAGTTTCCGTCTACCGAATTCACTCACAAGGCATCGATCGGATCAGGGCTGTAGGTAAGACCCCCCCCCCCAAGTGCCATGTGGTAGGACGTGGTGGAAAAACGAGCTTCCTAACCACACATCAAACCACGCCTAGAAAATATTGATTTCAAATTTTGGCACTGGCCCAGTAATTTCGGGGTAGGGGGCAAGTCGATTACATCGTCCCCAGTGCACAATGGTACTTATTTTATAGATCCTGAAAGGATAAAAGGCAAAGCTGACCTCGGCGGGATTTGAACTCAGAACGTAAAGACGGACGAAACGCCGCTAAGCATTTCGCTCAGCAATATATTCATGGCTCCAAATCCAGTTCTGTATATTTACATATTTACAATTTGAAGACTATTATTTTTGTTGCTGTTGATGTTGTCATTGTAATTGGGATTAATCAGCGGTTTATTGGAACATACATACATACATACATACATGCAAAACCAGAAGAGACAAAGCAGGTTCGAAGTTACAGATCCAATCCATCACTGGAACTGTAAAAATCTGTAAAATTTTC
>NC_142952.1:17832655-17840155 GCF_046866305.1 Octopus bimaculoides
ACCAAGCTCTCAATTCTGCATCAGTATTGAACGATACTCCGCGCATAGCATTTGAAAGAGATCGAAAGATGTGGAAATCCGTTGATGCCAAACCAGAAGAGAACGGCAGGTGTGGCAGCACTTCCCACCCATGCGTTTGGATGGCTTCCTTGGTCATATTGGCGATATGAGGGCAGGTATTGTCGTGCAGCAGAAGAACTCCATGCTGCCGATTAGGTCTTTTCTCTTGAATAGCCGTGTTGAGTCGTTCCCTCTGTTGAACATAGAGTTCCACGTTGACCGTTTGGTTCTGTTCAAGCAATTCGTAATGGATAATCCCTTCCCAGATCAACCATTCGCACAACATCGTTTTACGCGGATGAAGATCTTGTTTCACGCGCGGTATCGCTTGTTTACCGGGGCTAAACCATTCCTTACGCTGCTTCATATTGATGTACAGGCACCATTTTTCGTCCGTCGCCATTAACGATTCGGTAAAGAAATCGTTGCTTGTCTCCATGAGTTGAGCGGTGACGAGCAACCAAACCAGCGGAGATTGTGGCTTATTTTGTTGTTGTCACTTAAAGCATGCGGAACCTATGCTCCATACTTCTGAACCTTTCGAGTGAAAATGCTTCTCTATAACAGTGTGGGAGCATTCCATTTTCTCTGCCATTTCCCTTGTCGCTTGACGAGAATTTTTCGTGCAAAAGTTGGTTTAATCGCTCTTCATCGAACTCAATTGGACGGCCAGAACGAGGTGCGTCTTTGAGGTCAAAATTTCCATTTTTGAACTTGGCATACCAATCACGAGCGGTTCTTTCAGCTATCGCACCTTCTCCATACACAGCACAAATGTCGCGAGTAGCTTTTGCGGCCTTAGAACCTTGATTAAAAGCAAAAAGAAGGAGGTGTCTAAAATGCTCGTTTTTCTTAACTTGACATTCCAATTTAATGATCTGAAAATAAACAAAAATTAACTAAAATTAACAAGAAAAAAAACAAAAAACAAATGTTCAAAAATAGAATTCCCGAAAAAACTAGATTCCAAAATTTTAAAATGCAATAAATTTCAAAATTTAAAAAAGCGGCGGAACTTAGTGCCAACCCAATATATACATATAAATATATATATATATATATATATATATATATATATATATATATATATATATATATATATATATATATATATATATATATATATATATATATATATATATATATATATATTATTTTATTTAAAAGAATTCCAACTCTGTCTGTTTTTTATGTTTTATTTATATTCTTGTAAAATTAATGTGGGATATAGAATATGCAATATATAATACATAATATAAAAATGGATGGTACAATGAAATGAAGTACTGAATGTCTTATTGAATATATGAAATATTGAGTGTTCAATATAAAGGATTAAATATATAAAGGCGAATACGTATTTTCTATGCCTTGTGGTATTTCATCATGGCCGCTATGACAGACTGTTACAGTCTGTCATACCGGCCATGATGAAATACCACAAGGCATAGAAAATACGTATTCGCCTTTATATATTTAATCCTTTATATTGAACACTCAATATTTCATATATTCAATAAGACATATTCCATATATTCAATAAGACATTCAATACTTCATTTCATTGTACCATCCATTTTTATATTATATATTATATATTCCATATTCTATATCCCACATTAATTTTACAAGAATATAAATAAAACATAAAAAACAGAGTTGGAATTCTTTTAAATAAAATAATATATTCCTCTATACACGATCATACAAAACCCCTTTTTTGTATTTATTTTTACTCATATATATATATATATATATATATATACTCTTTTACTTGTTTCAGTCATTTGACTGCGGCCATGCTGGAGCACCGCCTTTAGTCGAGTAAATCGACCCAGGACTTATTCTTTGTAAGCCTAGTACTTATTCTATCGGTCTCTTTTACGGGAATGTAAACACACCAGCATCGGTTGTCAAGCGATGTTGGGGGGTCAAACACAGACACACAAACACACACACATATATATACATATACATATATACGACGGGATTCTTTCAGTTTCCGTCTACCAAATCCATTCACAAGGCTTTGGTCGGCCCGAGGCTATAGTAGAAGACACTTGCCCAAGGTGCCACGCAGTGGGACTGAACCCGGAACCATGTGGCTGGTAAGCAAGCTACTTACCACACAGCCACTCCTGCGCCTAATATATATATACATATATATATATGTATATACATATATATATATATATATATATATATATATATATATATGCGCGCGCGCGTGTGTGTGTGTGTGTGTGTGTGTGGCCTGTGTAATCCGTTTAAGTGTCGTGTCTGTTCTATGCGTTGATAATACCTTAACCGCTATGTTATTAACCGAGCCTCTGTTGAATTTGAGCGTGTTGGGAGAGCACTGACAAGCTTTTTTCATCTGAGCTCCCGCCAGTGTTCGCCTATCCGCTCTCTTATGCTGCGTCCTGTCTCCACAATGTAAGTTGTTTTGTTTTTGTCTGGACCATAGACAGAACGAGCCTCAACGTAAAACACGCATGGTAAAATAACACACCTCCACCACGAAACTACGCAACACGACGACTAAACACAGAATGGAAAAAGAGACACAGATACAAACAGTATAATACACAAACCCATATGCACATACACAAAAGACATATACATATACTTAAGATGAAATAAAAAACAGAAAATAGATAAGTAAATAACTACAGAAAGTATAAATAAAAACTATATAAAGAAGCGCAAATACAAATAATATAGTAAGCACACTCATATATACACATGCAAAACACCTAAACACGCGTACAACGTACGCACGCACACAAACACGCACAGATACAGACGCAGGCGCATGGACAGATAAGGATATACACCATAGAAAGACTGAACAGAACAGGAGGAGACACGTGGAATGGAAGAGTCGCTGAAGAGATCCACCTAGGGGTCAGCCACATTTAAGTGGCAATATACTTCACTTTATCGTGCAGTTACTGTTAATACCTAATTTAGAGAATTAACATATATATATATATATATATATATATATATATATATATATATATATATATATATATATATATATATATATATATATATATATATATATATATACAGGAGTTGGACAAAATAATAGAAACACCTTAAAATTTCAAACAAGTTTATTTTAATATGGGATAGGACCGTATTTGGCAGCAATTTCACCTTGAATTTTACGAGGTATGGACTCGTACAAAGTTAGAATTCTTTCCAAAGGAATTTTTGACCATTCTTCAGCTAAAACTTTCTCCACTTCTTGTTGTGATGATGGTGGAGGATATTGACTCCTTACTTGTTTTTCTAAAATGCACCATAAATGTTCGATGATATTGAGACCTGGGGACTGTGGTGGTCAGGTAAGATGTTCAACTTCACTAGAATGTTCCTCGTGCCCGCAACCATAGGATGAATTTAATCAGATAAAATGCTTGAATAGTCTTTGATTATTAATTTTGCCATGAAGGTAAACCATTGGGACGGGGACACACACATACACACACACACACACACACACACACACACACACACACACACACACACACACACACGGGTGTATATATTAGGTTGTTCCACATGAAATGTTGCATTTTTAATTATTTTTTTATTTCAGTCATTTAAAAACTCAATTATGTATCCCTTGCATTTAATGTTGACCCTTTTTCTTTCCCAACAATATTGGTTTGCAAAATTCGTACTCACAAACCTTATGAAAATGATAACAGCCTAACTATGTTCAGTGATTTTCTCGTATGAGTACAGACTGGGTCACTCGGCCACAGAAGCTCTACGGAATATCAAGCGAGCTTCTGGTAATGGCATCAGAACTGTTTAGAGATGATTCCAAAGCTTTCCTTCAGGAAATGATAGCCTTAAAAATAAAGCAAGGAGTAGGCCAAAATCAGTTATTCGGCATGGTGAATTGAATGCTTTGGTTGAACGAAATCCGAGAACAACGGTTCGAAAACTTTCATCAGAACTACAAACATCTCGCCCAACTGTTTTTGGTCACTTGTAAAAAATTGAAAAAGTCAAGAAAACGGATAGGTTTCTTCTACATCAACTGAACGAGGTTAAAAAAAAAATAGACGGCTTTCTCGACTGGAAAAAGACCATTTTAGCATCAAATCATTACTTGTGATGAAAAATGGATACTCTTTGACAAAAGCAGGAGAACAATACAGGGATTAGATGCAGGAGAGTCACCTAAACACTACCCAAAGCCACTATTACACCCTAAAAAGTTAGTGGTCACTGTATGGTGGTCTGCGAAGGGAGTTATTCATTATTCATTTTTGCAACAAGATGAAACGGTAACAGCAACATATCGCCAGGAAATTTATTGTATGCATGAGAATTTGCAAAAGAAGCAACCCAGATTAATGAATAGAGATGGCCCAATTTTGCTCCACGACAACGCACGTCCTCACACATCTCAAGCTACTGTCCAAAAGTTGCAAAGCCAGAATTGAGATTTTGCAACATCTTCCCTATTCCCCTCATATCTCTCCTACTTATCATCACTTATTTAAACATTTTGAGCTTTTCATAAGCAATAAAACACTCTTAAACGGAGAAGAGGTAATTGAAGCATTCGGACAGGTTATCACAGCAAAAGATGAATTTTTTTAAAAGATGGAATATATGGCATAGAGAAACGTTGGGTAAATGTCATAAATGAACATGGATCATACTTTCATTAAATAAATGAGTTTTCTAACACTTCTGAAACATTTTATTGTTACCTTTCAAATACGGCATTTAATGTTTAACAACCTAATATATATATATATATATATATATATATATATATATATATATATATATATATATATATATACATATATATATATATATTATATATATATATATATATATATGTACGTATGTAGGTATGTTTGTATGTATGTAAGTATAAATATACATTTGGTAGTAAACAGATAGTAAATTGCTGTGCTCTGGAAAGGCACTTGTCCAACGTATGACATATTCCTAATGAATTGTAAATATATATGCACATTTGATGTAGTTGTATATATGCGTGTATGTGTGCATGTATGTATGTAAAATGTGAAAAACACCATATCTGTCCACTGCTTCTCTCTTCGATATTTTCTACTGAGGAAGTCTAAAGAGCCAGAAACGCACGTCTGGGGATCGGCTAATAAGAAGCACTGGGAAGATATATATATTTTAGAAGTTAAAACTTCACAAACATATTTTAATTCACCTAAAATTCATTTATTCCTAATCCTTGCTTAACGCTGATGCTGCTATTTTTATTCCGACAGTCACTCATGTTCACTACTTTTTAGTTACTGATATAATGTAATTTAAGAAGGCGGCGGACTGGCAGAATCGTTAGCACGCCGGGTATTTCGTCCCTCTTTACGTTCTGATTTCAAATTCCGCCGAGGTCGACTTTGCTTTTCATCCTATGGGTGTCGATAAAATAAGTACCCGTTGAACAGTGTGATCGATGCAATCGACTTATATCAACCCCTGAAATTGCTGGTGTTGTGTCAAATATGAATCAAAACCAATACAATATACGTATAAAGTATATATAACACACACACACATACATATATATATTTGATAATAAAACGAATGGTTTATATTTGGTAGCTTACTGGTAAAGCACGTTTGCTTTCACAGTGTTCGTCATGTATATGGTTAATGAGAAACGGATGAGGGGAGTTTTTATTACCCACGACAATTGTTTCGACACATCTAGCATCGATCCCTCACGAGTGAGATACTTAACGACTGATTCAGGAGCATACGACGGTGCAGATTTGCCTCTTCGGGTGATAGACAGATACAACTCATGAAAGTAACAGTTCTGCAATGTATAATCTCAATTCTTGTGAAGAAAAACAGCAAATTAAAGGATAAAGCTTCATTTATATAGAAGATCAACAATAAAACAACGTCTCTCATTAGCTCTCTCTCTCTCTCTCTCTCTCTCTCTATATATATATATATATATATAGTAACTTCCATGCTGAAGCGGAGATAACATGTTCTTTGTCTATCTCCTTAACTTCTTGGAGATTTTAGGTATAATTATACTAATGTGTCCATCTGATCTAACTTAATTAAATTCTATGTCTTTGTGCAGCTGAGGATTGCACTGCATTTTAAATTGATGTAAGGATTACATTGTTCAATTAAATGGAATTGCCTGAAACGATCGTACTGCATTACCTCTGGATATCCTTGCTGCTTATTTATTTATATATATATATATATATATATATATATATATATATATGTACAGAGAGGTATAACTATATGTGCACGTATTTTGGTATGCTTTAAAGTCCCAGCCCCACCTGGTCTTTACAATAATTTGACTCCACTTTCAATATAGCCTTAGAGCGTGAGTAAATGTTGTTCCGTTGTTATTTTCAAACTTGCTTGAAAATCATAACCTTATTTAAACACACACACACACACACACACACACACACATACGCACACACACACACACACACACACACACACACACACACACACACACACACACACACACACACACACACATACACACACACGCGCGTGTGTGTCCTAATTTATGAGGGTAGGTAAAATCTATTTACTTGATTTGAGCAGTTTCTGTCCGCCTTCGAGTAAAGATGTCAGGACTGATTCGAGGATGTTTTCGCGGAGGTCTGTGATCATGATGCATTGTACTCATAGACCCCCGCCACCCGAATACTTTACCATAAATTAACGATTCAATCAATCAATCAATTTGTCAAATCTAAATTAAATCATGTAGACATTGTAGACGTTGCTTAGAGAAACAAACAAGCACACACACCGCTCACACACGCGAGCGCGTGAATATGTATGCATACATATGTGTGTATATACACACACGCACACTCGTTTTCATTTATATACGTTACTGTATACATTTATAAATATTTGTCTATATATGTATACACGTGTATACACACTCACACACACATGCATATATATATACATACATACATACATACACGCATATATATATATATATATATATATATATATATATATATATATATACACATATATATATATGCATATATATATAATATATATATGTATCTGCGTATTTATTTATGCATGTATTAACGTGTGTGCATCAAATATATATATATATATATATATATATATATATTCACACACGCAGACCAAAAGGTGGGAGTACAGAATCTAGTATACAAACACACATTTTTATTTGTACTTTTTCCCATGAACTGAAAATAAGTATTTCATATCTAAGTTGGAAATCAATTCTTTTGACTGAAAACAACGCTTCGGAGATTGATTACTTTCAGTGTTTCATTCCAAAAGAAATCAGGTCAATTTTTCACAGACATATTTCTAGATATTTTGTCTAAATGAAAATCAGATTTCCCAATAAGAAGAAAAAATGTTCCTCTTTCT
>NC_142952.1:17845155-17857655 GCF_046866305.1 Octopus bimaculoides
ATAAGCTACCTGCAAACTACTGTGTGTCGACATAACAACAGCTATACTTTCCAACTGGTGAAGATAGCCACGTGATGCATACAGGCTTTCTGATTGGCTTAGAATAGTCGTAAATGGAGTGAAATATGGGTTTTAGAGGATGAATTCACGCAAACAAGAGAAGAAAATTATCCTTTGAGCGACTGTAGTATCATTATTTATATTCTTCGTTTGACAAATGATAACGACTTCTTTAATTAGTCACAAGAAATCGTGAAGGGAGACAATATTTGAAATGAAATATGCAATAAAATACAAGGATTTTATAGAGAATAAAATGTCAAATTTAATAATAACAATTAAAGATTAACACATAATAAATAATAACAACGAGAATAAAATATAATACAGCAAAACTATATTGTGTGACTTCGGGGCATCCTACACACAAACCCAGATTAGGCTGACACATCAAAGAGAAGTGCCTTCTAGTTCAGACTACAAACTTATAGCTACTTAGTTATTGTAGGCCCCTAGACCCATTCACCAACAAGTTGTCTTTGGCTTTCGTCTTCCAATGGTACTTGAAGAGATTGAGAAGGCCTTACAAGAGATGAGTAGCTCTGTTCCTCATCAACAGTCTTCAGTTAGGCAAATTAAGACTATTCGTACTTCTTAGCTAAATTAATTACCTCTTAGCCAAACGATTATCTCGGTTGAGATCAATAGTTGGGTGAGGACTCGTGCCCTTCGTGATGAGGGTAGTCCTCGATCTGTGGGGTTCATTGATTACCCCGAGTTGGAGGTTCCTCTGCAGCAAGAGGAGTGTGTATAAGTTTATCTCATTCCGATGCTTTTCCCTTTCTTTTCCTTTATATTTTATGGAAACCCTCACACAATTTGTAGACAGTCCTTGTGATGTCCTCTTCATACACTCCCAAGTGGTTTTTATTGTTATTATTATCATTGTTCAACATTTGATAGTTTCAGGCAAATTTTTACTACATCACCTGCTACATCTCCATGTTGCTGGGGCGTGTGCAGCATCATGTGTTTCTTTTCTGTTGGAAGTGTGCAAACTCTTCCCGGTATTGCATCATATTTTTTTTAGATGTAGTGCATTTTTTCTTGTATTAGTTTTTGTATTGTGTGTTGCGTGTGTAATACGGTGGGTATTCGGCTTGCTGATGGCAGTTTATTTCCCTGGGTATTTGCAGTTTAGAGAATCAGTCCTTCCATTTCAGCTTTTAGTCGAGAGCTTTTGAGCCATTGTTGACTTTTACTTAGGTTCACTTCTTCTCTGTCAAACCTTGCAGGGTATTGGACAGGGAAAGATTTCTCTCTCTGTTTCTTCTGTAGTATGTTTTCTAATTGTTTTCATGTTATTTTTGTCTCTTTGACCATTTCTGTTATGTTGTCATCTGAGTTGTTGTTGTTGTTGTTGTTGTTGTTGTTATTGTTGTTGTTCAGTAGTTTTATTTTTATAACGTGCTTTCACTTCACTACCGAGCGCAGCTCTGTGCGCCTTGGGTATGTGCTGTGGTTTGCTGTGGTGCTCTTATGTTTACTGTATTGAAAGTGTTTTGCGTAGGATGTGTGCAGTACCCAGTAGTGCAATTTTCTGTATGTTATATATATTTGTAAGTCCTGGTGTTTTTGTTATGTATTTGTCTGAATATTTTTTTTATTATACCTAAGGCACCTACTATGATAGGAATTGTTTCTGTTTTTAGATTCCACATTCGAGTTATCTCTATTTCCAGGTCTTTGTATTTTGAAAGTTTTTCCATTTCTTTTAGAGAAACGTTGTCATCTGCTGGTATTGAAACATCAATTAGAAAGCATTTTTTTTCTTCATGATCTTTGACAACTATATCTGGTCTATTTGCCTTAATTTCTCTATCTGTGTGTATTGGCATATCCCAGAGTATGGTTGCTTTCTCGTTTTCTGTGACCTTTTCTGGCGTGTGTTTATACCATCTTTTTTCTGTTGTTATTCCATAGTGTTAGCATAGCTTCCAGTGTATATAGGTCCCAGCTCTGTCGTGTCTGTGAATATATTCCTTCTTAGCCAGGACTGGGCAGCCAGAGATAATATGATTTATTGTTTCTTGTCGATCTCCACATATTCTACAGTTATTTGTTATATTTCTTTTCATTATGTGTCTTTGGTAATTTCTGGTGGGGAGGCTCTGGTCTTGTGCAGCAATTAAAAATCCTTCAGTCTCTGCTTTGAGTCCTGAGCTTCTCAGCCATTGCTGGGATTTTTCTCTGTCTATTTCTTTCGCATTTAGTTTAGCCCAGTATTTACCATGTAGGGGCTTTTCTTGCCATCGTTTTATCATGGTCCGTTGCTGTTCTAGTTTTAGTTTGGATTTTATTTGTTTTATAGCTTTTGTTGTTTCTTCTTCTTCTTCTTCTTCTTCTTCTTCTTCTTCTTCTTCTTCTTCTTCTTCTTCTTCTTCTTCTTCTTCTTCTTCTTCTTCTTCTTCTTCTTCTTCTTCTTCTTCTTCTTCTTCTTCTTCTTCTTCTTCTTCTTCTTCTTCGTATTTGTTAGGTAGATTGATTTCTTGTTTGTATTTGTCAGCTTCCTTAAATACTGAAAACAGTTTTTTGTTTTGCTCGTGTTTTGTGGCTATTTGTATTAGTTTCCCTTGCTTCTGGAGTAGGTATTTTTGCAGTCCTATGGTGGTTATTTTATAATAGTTTTCTAGCTGTATAAGACCCCTGCCACCTTCTGTGCGTTGTATATATAGCCTTTCTATGTCTGATTTTGGGTGGTGCATCCTATATCCTGTCATTATTTTTCTTGTTTTCCTGTCTATTTTAGATAGTTCGTTTAGTGTCCAGTTAAGGATGTTGTAGCTGTAGCTTATAACTGGGACAGCTAAAGTGTTGATACCCATTATCTTGTTTTTAGCATTGAGCTCTGTTTTTAGTATTGATCTAACTCGTCTATAGTACTCTTTCTTTATTTTTTCTTTCATTTGTGTATGTTGTATCCTATCTAGTTCATTGACTCCTAAATACTTATATGGTTGGCTTTCGTCTAGTTCTCTTATTTCATTGGCTTTATCTAGTGTTATATTGCTACTTTTAACTAATTTTCCTCTTTTCAGGGTTGCTTTGGCACATTTTTCTAATCCGAATTTCATATCTATTTCCTTGGTAAAGCCGTGTACTGTCTGTAGTAATGTTTCTAGCTCTCTGTCGTTTTTAGCATATAATTTTAGGTCATCCATATATAGAAGGTGGCTGACTGTTTTTCCGTAGCATTTGTAACCGCATCCAGTTCTATTTAGCAATTCTGTTAAAGGTGTGAGTGCCAGGCAGAACAGGAGTGGAGAGAGCGTGTCTCCCTGGAATATTCCTCTTCTAATGGGGATGGTTTTCGTTTTCACAAGTCCCGCTTTTGCTTGGAGCTGTAGCACTGTCTGCCATTTGTTCATTGAGTGCTCTATGTATTTTATGATAATTGGTGCCACCTTGTTTATGGCTAGTGTTTCCAGAATCCACGTGTGGGGAACACTGTCGTATTATCATCATTATTATTATTATTATTATTATTATTATTATTATTATTATTATTATTATTATTATTATTATTATTATTCAGGTCACTGCTTGGAATCGAACTCGGAATCTTGGGGTTAGTAGCCCGCGCTTTTAACCACTACATTATATGCCCGTGGACATATGGTGTAGTGGTTAAGAGCGCGGGATACTAACCTCAAGATTCCGAGTTCGATTCCAAGCAGTGACCTAAATAATAATAATAATAATAATAACAACAACAACAACAACAACGAAAAATACCTTAGGAACGAGAACCCAGGTTCGAAATTTCCCCAAGACACCTGATAAAGGCTGGAGGGTATATCAGCCGAAACGTTGTGTTAACAACAAACAAGATGAGGACAAATATCTGTCAAATGTAAATAATGTAAGTAATGTCTTGGTCTTCAGATTCCACATTTTGCCAATTTCTATTTCAAGATCTTTATACTTTCTCAGTTTTTGGTAGGTCTTGACAGATACATTTATATCGATTGAGACAGTCATATCAATGAGAAGGCATGATTTTTGTTTGAAGCATTTCAATACAATGCCTGGCCTATTTGCATCTATCTTTCTGTCAGTTTGAAAGGTGAAGTTCCAGGGGAGTGAGATGTGAGCATATTCATGCGGCAGTTCCAGGTTTTTGCAAGTTACTCAGTGAATAAATTGTGCTGTTCTATCATGCCTGTTGAGAAACTCTGTAGGCGTAAGAAGACGGCACATGGAGACAACATGATCAATGGTTTCATTTTGTTATTGACATACACGACATGTACTACTGCTGTTCTTTAATATGTTGGTCTGGAAGCTCCTTGTAGGTAGGCATTGATCTTCGGCTGCTATGATAAACCCTTCTATTTCTGATTTTAAACCAGAAGTCATTAACCATTGATGGATAAGGGCTTTGTCAACATCGACACTATTACCTCTCTTTGGGTATTTGCCATTGAGAAGGTTTTTCTTGCCATTTATCAGTAAGAATATCTAAGGTAGCAGTTTTAGCACGAGCTTTCATACTCTTAGCTTTTTTTCTGTGCTTGTTTCTAGCACGTCTGATTCTGAAATTTGTTGTATTTTGAATTCACTTATATATTCCTTTGCCTGCCTTATTATTGAGTAAGATGCTTTCTTGTTTTCATGTTTTGAGATAAGTTTTAACAGCCAGTCCTCAGAGTTTTTCAGGTAGGTCCTAGGCCAATTGTGGCAATCTTCATTGTTAATTCCACTTGTAGAAGTCCACGGCCTCACTCTTTTTTTGGCAAGTAAAGTCGTTCTATATCTGCCTTAGTGTGGTGCATTCTTTGTATTCTCAACAATTTTCGTATTTTACTGTCAAGGTTACATATTTCAGTAATTGACCAGTTAATAATATTGAAACTGTAAGTCACGACTGGTATGGCTAAAGTATTGATCGCTTCGATCCTGTTTCTTGCATTCAGCTCTGTCTTGAGTATTGCTCTTACCCTGCGATAACATTCTCTTCTGATCCTTTCCCTCATCACTGAATGTTTGATTCCAGCCCCTTCAAATACCCTTAGGTATTCGTAGCTCTCCGCTGGTTCTAATTACATTATGACATTAAGCTGGTTCAGATTAACATTGAATTTTTCTGTCATTTTTCCTTTGATAAAGGTAGCTTTTGCACATTTATCGAGGCCAGATTGCATCCTGATGTCATCACTGAATTGTTTAACAATCGCTAGTAGGCCTTTGAGTTGTTGGTCATTTTTTGCAAAGAGCTTTAAATCATCTATCTAAATGAGACGATTTATATTTTTATCGAACATTTTATAACCATACTGTACATCATTATGCAATTTTGAGAGAGGTATTAAGTCTAAGCAAAGGAGTGGTGATAGAGAGTAACCCTGGAAAATGCCACAGGAAACTCTTACATCTCCAACATTTAGAGATTCATTGTCACTGTTCAAAGTCAGTGTGGTTCTCCATGAACTCATACTTACAGGCAAGAAGTTTCGCAGATTAGGTGTTATTTTATACATTTCCAGACATTTCTTAATCCAGCTATGTGGTAGACTATCAAAAGCTATTTTATTGTCTATCCAGGCTATCGAGAAGTGTTTGTGTCGTTTGTGGCAATCTTCCAAGATCATTTTATTGAGGAGTAGCTGATCTTTACAACCATAGGACCCACGTTTACATCCTTTTTGCTCATTAAGGAATATGTCACTTTCTATTAAACAATTATAGGTATATTCTGTCAAGACAGATGTTAGCGTTTTATACATTGTTGTTAAGCAGGTTTTGGGTCTATAATTGTTTGGTTCATTTATTTCTTCATTTTTTGGAAGTGGGAATGTTACACCATTAACTAGCGAAGAGGGAATCCTACTAGGTTGTTGTAAAACATTGTTGTAAAGTTTTGTTAATTCTCTGGGAAGGCGTCCAACCAAAAGTTAGAAATTTTATTCTTTCCTGGAGACTTCCATTTGCTTGACTTCCTGAGAGTATATCTTATATCTTCTACCTTGACACCCTCCCACTTTTGCTCCTCTAAGGAGTCTAAGTCTGTAGATATTCCTTCAATCCAAGGAACCGTTTCGTTGTGTTTTTTTTCTTCTGCCCAAATTTTATTCCAAAATTCCTGCACTTCTTTTGACGGGACAGACTTTACTGTAACTGGTATTTTCCTCATCTTCCTATAAAAATTTTTGGGGTTATTTTTGAACATGTTGTTGTCCTTAAAGAATCTAACGTGCTTTTCATACCTTGTTATGCAGGCAGCTTTAGCACATACCTTTTGCTTGATGGTTTATATGGTGGTATCAATGTCAAATATGGTTTACATATATTTTTTTTCTTTAAGTTTTGGGTTTTTGTAGATATGATAGTTTTGTCAAACTTAAGGCTTTTAAAACATTCTATGTCAGACCTAAGTAGCTGGATTTGGTGTTGACTACACTCTTGCCAAGCAGGCATTTTGTGGGAATGTTGTCGTTTTATAATCTTTTCACCACATAGAATCGTTAAGATTTTCGCGGATGCATAGTACAGGTGGTTGAGATCTGTGATATCAACATCATTAGCTGAAATTATATCCTTAAGTGCAGGGCGGATTTTACCAATTATTTTCAGGTTTTAGTTAGAATTGCGAATTTTGGGGAGAGTGTCGCATTCATTCATACTCGTTTCTTTAATTTTCAGCCATTCAATCATGATTTGATTTTTTTAGATCATGTATTTCTGTTGGATCAATATCTGTGTGACATTCTTCATCTATTTGATTTTCATCTGCCTTAGTGTTTATGGTGGGTTCAGAGAGTATTTCACTTTGCCTATTAGTTACATTACCTCTTTCAATCATTACCGCATTTTCATCAGCCTTGGGCGGGTCTATAATTATTTCCTCTGTAGTATCTTCTTTAGCTGCAGCTTTGTTCCTTTTATCCCTTACTGCTTGTTTAATTTGGTCAATCTCTACTTCAGTTAGTAATTTTTTTTCATAATGTTTCTTCTGACGTTGGCAAGTTTGTTACTGTCTATGTAGGGTCTTACTTCAAGGTGTTTCTGTCTCCAGTTTAAGTAGGCTTGTACAGTATTAGATTTATTTGTGGGGAAATATATGGCGTGATAGAAGGCCGTAAGAACTTCTTTATTATCTTCCCCAGGCCGTTTTTCATTCTTTTTCTTTTGGTAATTTGATGACGAGCATGGAAGGCCATCTGTTGGAATATTCCGCTTGTGGGGTACTTCCAGCTCCTGCGTTTCGGGAAGATTTGAACCAGTAGCTGGTTCATCATTCGAGTACGTGACCCTTTGTGTTCCGGTCGACGACCAATTCGCTTTGTTATTATTGAGGCATGACGAGCTTGGACGTTGACATTAGGGGACGGATCTGTCTGTTTAGGGTTAATTTTTTGAGACAACACCATCTCCGAGTTCTCTGCATGTAAACATTGCTCGTAACATAGCTTCTTAAGGCTAACAGATCTGTATTCGTCTGTATTTTTTTGTTGATAAATTTATCTCGGGCATAGTCTTTTGTGGTGTTTTTAAACTTATAAATTGTTCACTCTGTCTGTGTTAGTTCGAAAAATAAAGATATAGTTTTTCTTTGTTGTTTTTGCTTCGTTTGTGACATATATTTTCATAAGCGTGAATGTGTGTCCTGTAAATTTCACGAAGTTGTGTAATTATTGAGATGTATGTGTAGTCCGTATGGGCATCAAAATGAATATATGATTGTGTAAACATTCGAGGGTATGCGTAATTAATCAATTTATGTACTTACTTTTTTATTCCATTTGTATTTTATAAGTTGCAAACTTTCCGATGTTGATTTCGCGTATGTGTTTCGCACATGTTTCACCGAGACATCGCGCTCGTTAATTGACCGCTTCCTTCAAGTCTTCCACAGGTTCCTTTATCCTATTCCACCGATGTTATTAGATTAGATTTGTTTTTGAATGGAGAGCCCGGTGTAGCACATCCATGTTGTGCTACATTATTATTATTATTATTATTATTATTATTATTATTATTATTATTATTGTCACTATTATTATTATTATTATTATTATTATTATTATTTTATGCTTGACTTTTGTTTTGCATTTGTACAAGTTGGATCCAAGTCTCTCCCAGAGACCTCAAGAGACAACAATTTAGAAGTTCATGTGTATGTTATGCCTTGGGTACCATATATTTGGATTTGTACAGTTTTGTTCTAGTGAATGTTTAAGAAACCATAAGAAAATTATGAGTTTGTTTTAAAATTTGAGATCACATAGACAGTATTTTACGTAGGATATGGGCAGTTCCCATGAGCACTATCTTTTGAACTTCAGCCATTTTGGAGTTTCCTGGTATCTGAGCTAGGTAGTAATCAGCCCGTTTCGCTGTCATTCCCAGGGCACCAATGACAATAGGTATTGTTTTCGTCTTCAGATTCCACATTTTGCTAATTTCTATTTCAAGATCTTTATACTTGCTCAGGTTTTGGTAGGTCTTGACAGATACGTTTATATCGATTGGGACAGTCATATAAATGAGGAGGCATGATTTTTGTCTGAAGTCTTTCAGTATGATGTCTGGCCTATTTGCGTCTATCTTTCTGTCAGTTTGAATGGTGAAGTTCCAGAGGAGTGCGATGTGATCATTTTCAAGTACTGGGGGTGGTTTGTGTTCCCACCAGTTTTTATCATGGAACAAGTCCAGGTTTTTGCATATTACCCAGTGAATATATTGTGCAGCTCTATCATGCCTGTTGAGATACTCTGTAGGCGCAAGCAGACTGCACATGGAGACAACATGATCGATGGTCTCATTTTGTTGTTGGCATATACGACATAATGGGGAGCTGCCGTTCTTTAATATGTTGGCCTGGTAGTTCTTTGTAGGTAGGCATTGATCTTGGGCTGCTATGATAAACCCCTCTGTTTCTGATTTCAAGCCAGAGGCCATTAGCCATTGATGGGTAAGGGCTTTGTCAATATCTGCACTATTCGCTCTCTTTGGGTATTTGCCATTGAGAGGTTTTCCATGCCATTTTTCAGTCATAATATCTAAGGCAGCAATTTTAGCACGGGTTTTCAAGCGCTTAGCTTTTTCTGCAGGTGTTTCTAGTTCGTCTAATTCTTGAATTTGTTGCAATTGGAATTCACTTAGATATTCCTTTGCCTGTTTTGTTACTGAGTAAGATGCTTTCTTGCTTTCATGTTTTGAGACAAGTTTTAGCATCCAGTCCTCAGAGTTTTTCAGATAGGTGTCTAGGCCAATTGTGTCTACCTTCATTGTTAATGCCAGCTGTAGAAGTCCTCGGCCTCCCTCTTTTCTTGGCAGATAAAGACGTTCTATATCTGCCTTAGGGTGGTGCATTCTATGCATTGTCAACAGTTTTCGTATTTTTCTGTCAACATTACATATTTCAGTAATTGACTAGTTAACGATATTGAAACTGTAAGTCACGACTGGTATGGCTAGAGCATTGATCGCTTCGATCCTGTTTCTCGCGTTCAGCTCTGTCTTCAGTATTGCTCTCACCCTGCGATAACATTCTCTTCTGATCCTTTCCCTCATCACTGAATGCTTAATATTGTCCACTTCAATTACCCCTAGGTATTCGTAGCTCTCCGCTGGTTCTAACTCTTTTATGACATTTTGCTGGTCAAGGTTCACATTCGATGTTTTTGTCATTTTTCCTTTGATAAAGGTAGCTTTTGCACATTTATCAAAGCCAAATTGCATCCT
This sequence comes from Octopus bimaculoides, assembly GCF_046866305.1. Lineage (NCBI taxonomy): Eukaryota > Metazoa > Mollusca > Cephalopoda > Octopoda > Octopodidae > Octopus > Octopus bimaculoides. Next base: position 17,854,903 of record NC_142952.1, read on the forward strand.
GATGTCATCACTGAAATGTTTAACAATCGCTAGTAGGCCTTTGAGTTGTTGGTCATTTTTTGCAAAGAGCTTTAAATCATCCATGTAAATGAGATGATTTATATTTTTATCAAATATTTCATAACCATACTGTGCATCATTGAGCAATTTTGAGAGCGGTATTAGGGCTAGACAGAAGCGGAGTGGTGATAGTGAGTCACCCTGGAAAATGCCACATAAAATTCTTACATCTCCAGCATTTAGAGATTCATTGTCATTGTTCAACGTCAGTGTGGTTCTCCATGATCTCATACTTACAGATAAAAAGTTTCGCAGAGTAGGAGCTATTTTATACATTTCCAGACATTTCTTAATCCAGCTATGTGGTAGGCTATCAAAGGCCTTTTTATAGTCTATCCAGGCTATTGACAAGTTTTTGTGTCGCTTGTGACAAACTTCTAAGATCATCTTATTGATGAGTAGCTGATCTTTACAACAATAAGATCCACGTTTACATCCCTTTTGCTCATTAGGGAATATGCTACTTTCTATTAAAAAACTATTATTATTATTATTATTATTATCATTATTATTATTATTATTATTATTATTATTATTATTATTATTATTATTATTATTATTATTATTATTATTATTATTATTATTATTATTATTATTATTATTATTAAGGCGGCGAGCTGGCAGAACCGTTAACATATGGCGAAAATGCTTAGCGATAATTCGTCCTTTGTGTTCTGAGTTCAAATTCTGCCAAAGTCGACTTTGTCTTTCATCCTTTCGAGGTCGATAAAATAAGTACCAGTTGATTTCTGGAGTCGATGTAATCCACTTACCCCCTCCCCTGGAATTGCTGGCCTTGTGCCAGAATTTGAGACCATTATAATTGTTGTTGTTGTTGTACTTAAAGTTGATGTTGTTGCTGTTGTTGTTTTATTGTTATTATTATTGAAGATCCCGGTTTATATGTTCTGGATTTTAGTCTCCCAGTGGATAAGGACTGCGAAGAGGTAACAAGCAAGGTGGCTATTTTTACTAGCATCGTTCCCTACCAAATATATGGTAGGGTGACAAACGCAGACACACACACACACACACACACAAAAACACACACACAAACACACATACAAACACACATACACAAACACACATACACACACACACATATATACGACGGGCTTCTTTCAGTTTCCCTCTACCAAATCCACTCACAAGGCTTTGGTCGGCCCGAGGCTATAGTAGAAGACACTTGCCCAAGGTGCCATGCAGTGGGACTGAACCTTGAACCATGTGGTTGGTAAGCAAACTACTTGCCACTCCTGCGCCTATATATATATATATATATATATATATATATATATATATATATATATATATATATATATATATATATATATATATATATATATATATATATATTTATATGAAACAAGTAAAAGCGATATATATGTGTTCGTGTATGTGTATGTGTGTGTGTATGTATGCATGTATGTATATATATATATATATATATATATATATATATATATACACACAGTGAGAATGAGTAACAATACCCAACACCACATCGGTGGATAAATATTCCTTATTTGTGTTTTGTTTAGGCAACAATCTGCAGCCCTGTATGTCCACATAGAATAGTTTCTATGACTGGATTTTTTGGAGGGTACGGGTAGGGAAGATCAATTCTGCTTTTCATCCTTTCTAGTTTTTATGTGAGTGTCTGGTTCGATTGTATGCTGTTAGAAAAGAAGTTGACCGAGATATGACCAGTATATCAAATATAGAGTAGATGGCAATATTTGAGCCACGAGATTCAGTTCGACCCGAAAGACCGGAAAATACATCAATCAATAAAATGCAGTGTCCCAGTTACAAGTAATAGGAGACTTAGGTCAAGTTAACTGAGAACAATGTTGAAAGAAAGAGATCACGACTGGCAGAAATCTGAAGAACAGAACAGACAAGGGTTGCTAGAATTCATGCAAGCTCTTTGCGTTAAAGTATTTGTGGCCGCACCTAAAGTGATGCAAACATGATCACCTGTTTCAGCAACAGATCAAAAATTGGTCTTCAAGTCAGCAACAAATAGGAGGCGAAATTGATAACGCTTTGTAACACGATTTTTGCCCTTGGATAGCAACTGTTATTTCCAATTCGCTTATCCCTAGAAAGTATTAAAAAATGGCTAATATTTCCTTCTAACTGTATTTTTCTTAGATTTATTCAAACCTCAAAGAATCTCTCTTAATACATGGCTACAATGCTCCCTCAATACTCTTCCTCATGGTCAGAAATGCATAAATTGTCAACCTAAGAGTCATGTTCAAGTGGTTAAGATTAAGCAACTGACAAACAAATGTGTGTTATTGAGCAGAATATTTGCTATAACGTTATTTCTGCTTCAGCAACTCAGTCCTGGTCAGAATAGATTCAACAAGCTGCATTTGAACGCTGTATGGTCCAACTTCTCCATCAACCAAGGTAGCAACCGAATACAGTCTGAATATATTCATTATCATGCCGACGTCGACTTATTCCCATGATAATTGGAGTGAAGACAACGGAACCCACGGAACTACAATTGTCTTTTATAGAGTCGCTTTTGGACCATAATAAGAAATTTTTGGTGCGACCATATCAGGAATGAAGAAGTCAGAAAGAGTCAGTCTAAGTAACATACAAGATACCGTTATGTAGCGGAAGATTTTTCATATATGTTGCTCGCATTCCCATGAACAAATCAGTGAGAGCCT
>NC_142952.1:17862655-17867655 GCF_046866305.1 Octopus bimaculoides
AACGCTAACATTTATCTGGTGCTTATTTGATCGACCTCGGCGTCAAGCAGGGCTGGGGACGAACACACACACACACACACACACACACACACACACACACACACACACACACACAAACACAACACAAACAAACACACACAACACAAACAAACACACACACACTCAAATATACGATGGGCTTCTTTCAGTTTCCGTCCACCAAATCCACTCATAAGACTTTGGTCGGCCGAAGGCTATAGCAAAAGGCACTTTCCCAAGGTGCCACGCAGTGGGACTGAACCCAGAACCATGTGGTTGGGAAGCAAGCTTTTTACCACACAACCACGTCTTCCCCTACATTTACATATGTTCATGTGCGTGTGTGTGGGAAGTGTTCATATTAATAATATTGATGTAACGGCTGTGTATACTAGTCGGTGTGTCACTTCAACTGTTCGTGGTGTTTCTGTTGTCGGACACATCGATAGTCAATCTAAATAAACCCATGTGCTTAACTGGTTCACTATTCGATCGACCTTCATAATGACGAAAATTAAAGTTCATCTCGGTGAGATTTGAACTTTTCTACGACACTGTCTACAACTGTCTCTATTCATTGCTCTCTTAAATGTCGAATTTAAACACAGAGTTGGCAAACGTACAATACGACCCAATACTTGACTGGTATTTTAATTTATCAACTCCAAATGAATTCAAAGCAAATTCAACCTAGACGGAATTTAAATTCAGGAAGTAATGAGCCGGAAGAAATATAATAAGGTATTTCTCCGACGCTCCAACGATTTTTCTAATTCACCGCTGTATGATTATGGCTGTTGCAAGCATAATTGCAGTTTTCGTTATTTCAAACATTCATCTTCATTTTCAACTCAATGCTAGTAATATAACATTTTGAAGGGAAGATTTCGTTCTAATTACGGAGATGAGTTGAAAAGTTCATAGGCTGACTATGAAGAAGTGATGCTAGAGATGGGAAATCTTGCATGCATTAATTTCAATCCTTTTTGTTAATAACTGCATTGATTCTTTTCGGGTAAACTGGCATCTGACTGTTCATAGAAGACAACAAAAACAACTAGGAGACTTCTCTTGAAAATCAACAAAACTTGGCATCGTGGTGTATTCAAGTACTTCCAGAAAAAGGGTTTAGCCTCCAAGGACATTCATGCTGATATGGTTGCTACATTAGGGGATGATGCTCCAGCTTTATCAGCAGTGCAGAAGTAGGCAGCTGGTTTCATTAGGGAAAGGGAGAGTCTTGGAGATGACCCAAGGTCTGGATGTCCTGCAACTACCACCACCAAAGAAAACATTGATTATGTTCACCACATGGTGATGGATGACAGACAATAAATCAAATAGCTAACGTGGTAATCATATCTCGAAGAGAGTTGAGAATATCCTTCACAATGAACTTGGCATGACGAAGGTTTCTGCTCGGTAGGGGCTACGTCTTCTGACACCTGATCAAAAGCGCACCAGGCAGATCCCATTACGGCAAAATTTGACATTGTTTGGAACAAATCCAGCTAGTTTCTTTGAAAGTTTATTAACCCAGAACGAGTGTTTAGTTCATCACTTTGAGCCAGAGACAAAGAGAATCTGTGCAGCTGTAACACTTCCTCACCTGCTTCAAAAAAGGCCTGGGTGGTTTTACGTGCAGAGAAGGTGATGGTTTGAGATTTTAAGGATGCAAAAGGCATTGTGTTTATTGACCATCTTCAAAAGGGTCACACCATCAATGGAGAGTACTGTGCCAACTCACTGAGGCAGTTATGAAAAGGTATCAAGAACAAACGCCCAGGAAAACTGATGAAAGGGTCTTGTTTCATCAGGAAAATGCTCCAGCACACAAGTCATTGGTTTCAGTGGCTGCTATGCGTGACTATGGCTTTGAACTGGCTTTGTACTGTGCCTATTCTGATTTGATCCCGTTTGACTATCGTCTGTTCCCCAACAGAAAAAAAGACGCTTGGCTGGCAAGAAGTAGCGTAGTGATGATGACGTCATATCTGCTGTTGATGAGTTGTTGTTTTTTACCAATAGGCGCAGGAATGGCTGTGTGGTAAGTAGGTTGTTTGCCAACCACATGGTTCTGGGTTCAGTCCCACTGCGTGGCACCTTAGGCAAGTGTCTTCTACTATAGCCTCAAGCCGACCAAAGCCTTGTGAGTGGATTTGGTAGACGGAAACTGAAAGAAGCCCGTCGTATATATATGTATATATATATATATGTATGTGTGTATATGTTTGTGTGTCTGTGTTTGTCCCCCCAACTTCGCTTGACAACCGAGGCTGGTGTGTTTACGTCCCCGTAACTTAGCGGTTCGGCAAAAAGAGAACGATAGAATAAGTACTAGGCTTACAAAGAATAAGTCCTGGGGTCGATTTGCTCGACTAAAATGTGGTGCCCCAGCATGGCCGCAGTCAAATGACTGAAACAAGTAAAAGAGTAAAAGAGGATGAAAACTTCTTCACGAATGGGATCCAAGCGCTGTAACACCAATAGAAGAAGTGTGTGGTTACATTCGATCCGTGTATCTTGGTCAGCCCATGAACCTTTCAACCGACTCTCGTATTTATGCCAATGGATTTACTAACACAGTATTCTTCTTTATTATTGGTTGTTTGGTGAAAGACAAAAAAAAAAAAAATAGATGAAATAAAAGAAAAAGAAAAAGAAAAGAAAAGAAAAGAAAGAAAGCATATTCGAGTATTTTATTATTTGGATTTAAAATGGCAAACAGAACTACAGAAACTACTTCATTTTCAGCCAAACTTTTGGGCAGAAAACTGTCAACAAAATTGTCAACAATCCACATTAATTCCAAAAGTTTTAGCGAGGATCTTTGAAGAAAGTGGTGGATGATCTACTACGATTAAGAATAATCAATTAAGAGTCATTGGTGAAACAGACTCACGCACAGCAACTCCAGATATTGCAGAAGTAAATGTTCACTTAATGTTTGATACTTGCACCATATTAAATGGTAGAAAGGTAGAACGTGTTTGACAAATGGGTCCCGCGCAATATCTATCTATCTATCTATCTATCTATCTATCTATCTATCTCCCCCCCTCTCTCTCTCTATTTATATATTTGCGTTTGTATATATATATAAAATTATACATACGCACATACATATACAAATACATGTACGTGTGTGTGTGTGTGTGTGTGTGAACGAATGTGTATGCGTGTCTGTGCATGTATATGCGTGTGTGATTGTGTATGCGTGAATGTGCATGCATGTGTGTGTGTGAATGTGTATGCGTGTTACTTTGTTTCATAAATTTTTCAATATATTTTTCCTTGAACTATTTCCTCGGTGCCGTAGGTAAATGATTTTGTTTGCTGTTTTAAAGGTGTGTGCAGGGGGAGAAAGAGGGAGAGAGAGAGAGAGATAAAGAGAGATAGAGATAGAGATAGAGAGACAGACAGACAGAGAAAGAATGTGTGTATATATTAAGGGGAGGGAGGGAAAGAAAAGGAGAGGGAGAGAGAAAAAGCGTGTGTATGCGAATGTGTGTATAGGCGTTTGTGTATGTAGAGACAGAAAGGAACAGAAACAGGGTAAAGTGATCCGCGTGTAGGGTGGAGGAAAGGGGGGGAAGAGGAAGGGGGATATTGAGAGGAAAAGGGTGGGGGAGAGGGGGAGAGAGAGGAAAAGAGAGAAAAGGCGAGGGGAAAGTTATAAAGGGAGAGTAAGAGTGAGAAAGAGAGACGAGTGAGAAAAAAGAGAGAGAGAGAGAGAGAGAGAGAGAAGAAATTCGTCTTCTTTTCAGACTTCGTTTCGCTATTTTCTCTTGTTACCTCCGCCCCCGCCTCCGCCTTAACCAAGGTGGAGGTATTGTTTTCAGTCGTGTTTGTTTGTTTGTCCGTGGACAAGATATCTGAAGACCCACCGCATAGATTCGGATGAAACTTCCAGGGATGTTCAGCCTTGTGACTGGCATGAACTGATTAGATTTTGGGATCGATCCGGTACCAGATAAGGATTTTGGATTATTTTTCCTTTTCTTAAATTTTTTTTTTTTGGGGGGGGGGGTTAATTTTTGAGAGCGGTCGGGTTCACTTTTAGTATTCTCATTTGTGAGAGCAGTCGTACTAATCATGGAGAGGACGTTGGTGTTGTCTTGGCGGAGGTTTGCGCTTTCTGAGTGCTCTTGTTTATTTTGTAACTGTTGCTGTTGTTATTATTATTATTATTATTATTATTATTATTATTATTATTATTATTATTATTATTATTATTCTCATTATCATTATTATTTTTACGTTCCGAGTTCAAATTCCGTCGAGGTCGACCTCGCCTTTCATCCTTTTGGGATCGACAAATTAAGTACCAGTGAAACACTGGGGTCGATATAATCGACTTGTCCCGTTTCTACAAAATTTAAGGCTATGTGCCTATGGTAGGAAGGATTATTACTATTACTATTATTATTATTATTGAGTGAGAGAGCAGTGCATGCCATCAAAGTGACACTGGGGTAAAATATACGAAGCCCAGTATACCCATCATGACTACCTGTCTGATAAGGGTACACCAGGCACATACATCACAACCGTATGTGCGCGACATGGTGATCTCATATGAAGATAAACAGCGCATGACCTCGCAGGTGGAGTCCAGTTAGAATGTTCTTCAGGTCGAGTAGCCCACCCTGCTCAAAAGGTCCCTGAATAAGGTTTGTTTAAGGATGTTGAGCAAAACACCCATGTTTCCAAAGGTGAATTATTCAAACCCCAAAGAATTCCTCTCTACTTCTGCTCATGATCAGAGATGCACATATCGTCAGCCACCAAGGGACATGCTCAATTGGTTAAGGTCAAACAACTGACAATCAAATCTGTAGTATTAAGAAGAATATTTGCTGTAGCCCATCTTTTATACCAAGACAAAACAATGTACATGATAGCACTTCCAATCAATTAAGATCAGAAGCCATGAGAGCCACTGCCTGGAACTGCATCCGGGCATTTATTATTATTATTAT
>NC_142952.1:17872655-17875155 GCF_046866305.1 Octopus bimaculoides
AGTAAGTTATTAAATGTATTTATATATTTTAGCCTCTAAATAGAAATAATTTTAAAAGACAGAATATTATTAAGTACATAAATCTTTATTTAATAAATGTGGCATAATTATGAAGATTTTTGAATTTCAGTTAGTGTTTTTCACAATTTAAAAAAAATATACTTATAAACTTTTCGAGGCGCACCTAGCTACAGTGTGCTATAGAAAACTATTTGCTAACCATTACTGCAGAAAATAGAATATTGGTTAAAATTTAGTTTTCCGGTGATATTTTCTTCTTCATTAGCTTTGAGAAGTACACCGCAATTCATGAAGGCATCCACGCAACTGGTGTGTGTCATAGAAATTAGTAAAATCTTGGATGAAATGATTTTCTCTTCAGTAAGTTCCTCACTATGCATCGCTATACCTTGCTATGCCTCGTTATACCTCGCTAAGCTTCGCTATATTTCGCTATGCCTCGGTATACTTCGCTATGCCTCGTTATGCCTCGCTATGCCTCATTATGTCCCGTCACACAAATCTGTAGCAGAAACAACACCGAGAAACGCTGCAGCGATGTGATTGAATAACATTATCCTTTGTTTATCTCCTGCGATATGTGTCGCTTGTGGTACATATTGCAGGAGATCAACAGGGACTTGTGTAAAACCCGGGTACTTGACATGGACTTTAATTTATTGTCAGCAGAAGGATGAAGCTCAAAAGTCGATGTCGACGAGGTTTGGACTCAGAATCGTAAAAAATGCAGCTAGATGTGTCACCTCGCATTCTAACAATAATGAACGTTATGTTAATGATCTCTTCGTATAAAGGAGAGTGTGTAATGCAAATTACAAACCTGTCAGGAGGTACTGGGACAAAATCATTATATAAAGAAATCAAAACGGGCACAGATCGCAAAGTACACAAAGGTATGTCGCGAGATGTTGCAATGGAAGGGCAGCATATTAAAAGTCAATCACAGAACTCCAATTACACTTTGTAACAAAACTTTTATTTTATTTTTGTCTTTGGTCAGAAAGTTTTATTTCCTATTTGCTTCTATCTAGAAATCAAAGGAAATGACTACTATTCCCTTCAAATTTTGCTTTTGTAAACTGAGCATCAATGCTTTGAAACTAGCCTATTTTTCTATACATTTCGAACAGTTTCAGCGCTAAGTTGCTAAAGCAAAAGATTTTAGATCTTTCTAGAAGTTTCAAGAACTTTCGAGAAGTCTCTAATGGTTTAAAAAATTTCTAGAACGTTCTGACTGTATAAATACGACCCCCTGTATTTATACTAACAACTGCAGTATATATACAAGTGTCGTAAGCTGAACAGTTCTGTTTAATTCTAGCTGTCCAAGGGGAGACAATTGGACAAAAGCAGACTTTGAAGGACGTATTAGTCATTTTTCAATTGTAAGTAAATAGGAAATAACAGTTGTTACCCAAGGGCAAAAGTCGTGTTACACAATGTAATCAATGATTATCTCCTCCTGCCTTGAGATGCACACTGTTTGTATTCATTTAGATTATTTTCACCACTCTCACTCTCCTTTCAACACTGAAGGATATCACTTTCCTCTCTACTCTCACTTACCTCATTGCCCTCACATCCTGACTTCCTTGTTCACCCACACTTCTCTCTCCAAGTGGAAATTGAAAACAATAAGAGTTTCACCAAACAAACATATGTCTGTCCCCAGTGTTTTCAATCTTATTCACCTTTCAATCTCGTTCACCAGCACCGCTAACTTGAAGGAAAAATGCTGCCGGTCTTTCCTGGCAGTTAGAAATATTAATTTTTAACACATGCACAGTATCTCAGATTTGAGAAAAGTTATAATCTTACAATCGACTATATCTACCCTTCAAGAACCTGATCGCTACGTTATATTATCGACCTAGGAAAGATGAAAGGCAAAGTTGACCCCAAGATTTGAACATCACTTGAAGTTGTGATTGAAATAAAAATCACAATATTTTTTCTTTTTTCTGTTTGCCATCAGAGATCATTCACATATAGGAAAAACGTAAATACTAAGTTGTTACAAACAAACATCGAACACGGGAACCCAAAATGGAATGAATAAAGCAATGTTAATTATTTCAATGCAGAGAAATATCATCTGTTATCGTTAGCCCTTTGTTTCAATAATTGAACTACGGCCATACTGGGGCACTGCCTCGTAAGAGTTTACTTCAACAGATCGAGCCTAGTACTCATTTTTAACTCTGGTACTTATTATATCGGTTTGTCTTGCCGAACCGCGATGGAGACATAAATGAACCAACACCGGTTGTTAAGTGCTGGTGGGGGGATGACACAACACAAACACAAAGACACACATACACACATACCATACACACACCATACACACATACCATACACACACCATACACACACACACACCATACACACACAAACACACACACACGCACACCATCCACATACCTTTTACATAGTTATACAACGGGCATCCACACAGTTTCCATCTACCAAATCCATTCAC
>NC_142952.1:17877655-17882655 GCF_046866305.1 Octopus bimaculoides
TATTCAACACATTCTCCTCTTACATTATTACAGTAGTCCTAAGTCCTGTAAAAAAAACAAAAATCGCGGTAGGTTGAGCCTTCAACTAGGCCTTTCGCGATACCCTTAAAACCTGGAAAATTTCGGCATTCCCTCGTATATATGTATGTAGATATCTTAAAAGTAAATAGACACAATTATCTTCGAAAGATTTATTTCTAGAATCAAAATAACGTCAGTTGTGGTATTTAATTACTCAGTCTAGTATTTAGTAGGCATGTTTTGAGCATAATGTGTTACCAGTTTGAAGCCCCAGATATCCGCACAGATAAAACGGTATATGGAGGGTGCATTATTTATGAGATGTCTGTGTGTATTTACGTACGTATGTACGTTCGTATGTATGTATGTATGCATGTATGTATGGATGTATGTATGTAAGTGTGTATGTATGTATGCATGTGTGGAAGCGCAATGGCCCAGAGGTTAGGGCAGCGGACTCGCGGTCATAGGATCGCGGTTTTAATTCCCAGACCGGGCGTTGTGTATGTTTATTAAGCGAAAACCCCTAAAGCTCCACGAGGCTCCGGCAAGGGATGGTGGTGAACCCTGCTGTACTCTTCCACCACAACTTTCTCTCACTCTTTCTTCCTGTTTCTGTTGTGCCTGTAATTCAAAGGGTGAGCCTTGTCACACTGTGTCACGCTGAATATCCCCGAGAACTACATTAAGGGTACACGTGTCTGTGGAGTGCTCAGCCACTTGCACGTTAATTTCACGAGCAGGCTGTTCCGTTGATCGGATCAACTGGAACCCTCGAGGTCGTAAGCGACGGAGTGCCAACAATGTATGTATGTACGTATGTATGTATGTATGTATGTATGTATGAGAAATCACTTCTGTTCCACAACATACAGCATGGATAATAAAAGAAAAGGATAACCTCTTTGTTGTGGCCACGGAATCCGCTGGCGGAACTGAAGCATTTGAACTCGTAGAAGTCTATATGTATCATTGAACGTATCGGCAAAATATCCACCAAGTCCCGCATAGGACGATGGTTTTTTGCCAAGGCAAAGGCAGTCACAAAATGATCAAATTCACAAAGAACTTAATAAAAACATTTAAAGAGCTTGATCTATGAATAACTCTGGAAACAAACCTATCAGTAATAAACGAACTTGACGCTGAACATGACAACCAGAAAGCGCCACACCTACAGAAAGTTCAAGGAGGAAACGTCATACATAAATATAAATTCAAATCACCCATTATCCATAACCAAAAATGTCGTTAGCAACTTCAGCTAGAGAACTTCGAAAACTTCGTCTGATAAGGAAATCACTCAATAACGAAGCCGTAAAAGCAGCATCACTCATTAACGAAACCGTAAAAACAAGCAGATTTAACGAAGAACTTGAGTACATGGCAAAATTCTGCAAACAGGGACCAAACAAAAGAAACACAGAAAAAGAAACATGATCTGGTTTAATCCACACGTGTTCCTAATACTAATCAGTAAGCACTTCCAAATCGAAAACTAATACCACAAATTATCCAACAGAATCAATACAAAAGTTGGCTACTGCTCCACAAAAAAAAAAAAACATTAAACGCACCATATATATAACTAAGCAGTAATACACCCAGAAAGACAATACAACCGAAGACAGATATAATTGTAGAAAAACTAGGACATATTCATAACCCCAAAACTGTTCAGAAACAAACACAGTCTATGAAACACTCAATTTCCGTTTATCAAATTCACTGTCAAAGTATTACTCAGCCGGGGTAATTGCAGAAGACGCTTTCTGCACAGTGGGCCTGAACCAGAAACCACTTTGCTGCAAAGCTAGCTTCTTCAATACAATTGCATACAAATATTTTGCCTTTCATCTCATCATTGCAATAATGACTTGTCAATAGTAAATTGTTTTGTTTTTTCGTTTATGAAAATCAGGTAAGCTTCTTTATTTCTTCAAAAGAATGTTGCAGTTCTTTTCGATATCTGTGTGTGTGTGTGTTTGTGTCTGCGTGCGTGTGTGTATGTGCGCGTGTGTGTGTGTGTGTGTGTGTTTGCGTGCGTGTGTGCATGTGTGTGTATGTGCGTGCGTGTACGTGTGTTTTTGTTTGAGTGCGGTTGTGTGCGTGCGCGTTGAAGGACATAAACAATGGTAAGAAAAGTGATAATATATCACTAACAACAAAAGAAGACCAACAACAATAATTAAAAAAAAAAACAATAGGAACCATAGAATCGTTAGAGCAGCTGTAGGTCATGAAAAGTCATGGAGTAGCTGCTCCTCCCCCGCACAAACAGTCAACGGAGGGGCTATATGGCAGAACGATTTGCGACTGTTGTGTAGGTGTCAGTCACGCAATCAGAATGGAGCCGGACAGGATAGGAATGATAAGAAAAATTGTTGAAGTTGAGCTGAAAGAAATATCAGTTGCATGGGGCACTGTACACAGATTGAACTAAGGACCGGTCAGAATGGTACCGAACCATCGAAGCCGTATTTCGTCAGTTGTCTGACGAGGTAGACTTCGCCTTTTACCCTTCCGGAGTCGATAAAATAAGTACCAGTTGAGTGTTAAGATTGTTGTAAACGACTTGCTCGTTTCCCCCGATCAAAGACGTCCCAACTGTGATCACTCCGTCTTTGTTTTAGGACCTTGTCTATCTAACTTTATATAGTCCAACAGATCCTTCAAAGTCGAAGGCGATACAGTGTGATTTGAAAGAGGTTTAGCTGCTATATTGATGTTGCTGTTATTTAGCGCCTGATATAGCAGGCATATCATCAAAGAGATCCCAGCCATGAACATCCCGCCTGTTTTTAAACTTAATACAACCCAGACTACAATAACCAATAAGGCCTTTTTGAAGATGGAAGCGTGCAATTTAATGCTGGTTTTGATATGAGTTGTTGGTAGCACCATCTTTTTTGTTCAAGATACTGTTGTTATTTCATTCCAGGTCAGTTCTGACCGAGCAGAGTCTCATAGTCAAAGAGGACACAGTTTCAATTCTCGCTCTAGCCCATCAATCCAACTGCTTACGTTACTTCAAGGTATTGTGCTTGAAGAAATTAAAAGCATCTACGACACATATGTCATTAGAACCATCTCCAGAAGTAACATTATATTTTGTAGTTTCCTCATTAAAGTTAAACCTACATAAGAATGGCTAGGACACAAGAATTACATCTATAACAGCAACATCAATATAGCAGCTAAACCTCTTTCAAATGACAATGTATCGCCTTCGACTTTGAAGAATCTGTTGGATTATATAAAGTTAGACACAAGAGATACACCTATAACAACCCATGCATTCGCATAAGGTGTTATAAAAGAGAAACTAGGAGGCCCCTCGATGTTAGAATAGATAAAGGTTCAAAAGTTTAAATGGAAGAAGCACCAAAGTTAGGAATGATTCATTTACATAGAATATGTTTATAACTGATGGAGAATATACGGTAGAAATAGAAAAAAAAAACTCCTAGAAGCCATACTATGTATAGAATTTTCTGAAAGTCCAGTCAGTAAGTCTAACATTTACATTAGTTCAATACAGTTGCTTTTATTGAAAAATAAATTTAAATTTAAATAGCTTAAAATGTAGCTTTGTATGTGAGTCAGTACTACTTGATAAGAGCATTGCTACGCTTCGTCTCGAAAGGTGAAATCAATAGTACGAAAAATAGTGTTCACATATAATATATAATTAACTATTTTTAAAGTATGTTCTGGATGTGTGTTTGTATTGTAAATATGTCCCGTACATGACAACTGTGAGTGAAATTAAAAGAAATATCCACAATGAAGGGGAAAATTGCCTTGTAACTACATTAAAAACATCAAATAGCTTTACTGCACAAATGCAGATGAAAATTAATTGTAAAGTTTCATTAGATGAAACAGTAAAGAAGGAAGAAATTCAAATGTCTATAAAATCAACAGATTTCCTTCCGAATGTAACCAGTTACGCATTTATAACATTCAGAGATTTTTTTTTAAATGGTTAGCATATTGACTGTACTTGTTTGGAGTTGGTTCGTTTGAAAGTTTAAGCGGTATGCGTCCAACAAGTGAAAATGGAAATTATAACCACACAAACGTAGAATGTGTGACACGCAAGAAAACTAGTGTACTATATACACTTGATTAAAGCACACGGCAGCTACTGATGCTAACTGCAGGAATATCTATAATGGATGATATTATCAAGTAGATATAAATTATAGACATATAATAATCGCTCTACCTTTCAATCATACACACATCATATACATACAAACATACATATGTATATATATATATATATATCTGTATATATATATTTATATAGACATATATATATATATATATATGCATATACATGTACATATATATATATATATATATATATATATATATATATATATATATATATATATATATATATATATATATATATATATATATATATGTACATGTATATGCATATATATATGTCTATATATATATATAATCATGTTATATGCATTGTTGGAAATATTGTTCCATTGAACTTTTAATCCAAACTCAATGATTTTCCATTCTGGCAGAAACCTTTCTTTGCACACCTTAGCTTATCAATTTATGGTTGTTTAATGATAGACCTCGAGCTAAAAGCAGTGATGGGGAGAGCGATGATGGCGTACGTGTTAAGAAATGATACAGAAAGAAAGAGAGATAGATGGATAAATAGATTGAGAGAGAGGGAGAGAGAGAGAGAGATGAGGTGGGTGGAAAAGAGTGAGTGAGGGAGATTGCGTGGGTTAAGAGCGAAAGAAAGAATGTTAAGTAAAAAGCAAAAGAATGAAAAGAGGAGAAATAAGGAAGAAACTAGAAAGACGGAAAGAAAAGAAATTAAATGAAAGAAAACGGACAAGAAATAGAAAAGTGGAAGAAAGAGTGAGAAATGAAAGAAGCTGATGGAGATATATGAGGAATGAAAGACAAATGTAAAGAATTAAGGGAATGAAGAAAAG
>NC_142952.1:17887655-17897655 GCF_046866305.1 Octopus bimaculoides
AGGTAAAAGAGCATGGTGCAGATGACCCAGCCGTCGTGCTTTCGCGAATTTAGGTCGGTCAAGTCATCTGCACTATGTTCTTTTTCTTGAGAAGTTCTAATTGTTAATTCTTACCTGTATTCACCTGATAAAAACCTTTTTTTTTTTTAATGATACAGCATTTCTGTTCATCAATAAAAAGCACGCCCGAAACAGCTGTAATGAACTGCAATCCATTTGTTGTTATTATTTATTCCTCAGCTAACTCGGAGCCTTCCACGTGTTTAGATCTGCAGTCTATAATCGAGTGCACCTACATATGATTTTGATGATACGTTGACAACTCAGTCTGCTACTTGCGAAGTTATGCATAACTGCATTGAAAAATATGTATGCACTTTAGTGAGTACGTATTTGTGAGCTTATATTGTCATTAAAAAGTTGCGCTATCACCGACCCCTACCTTGGTGGTTTTATTATTTAGATACCTGATTCTCTCTAATCCTGGAAATTTATACATACATACACACATGTATATATATATATATATATATATATATATATATATATATATATATATATATATATATATATAATTTTCCAGAGGAAAAGTTTGAAGTTTCTATCTCTTTTAAATATACACATTTAAAAGTTAAAAACCTTGAAATATATATATATATATATATATATATATATATATATATATATATACACACATATACTTGTCTGTCTTGTTTTCCATTTGTTTCTCTCGTTCTTTGCATACTCAGCGTTATTTTTGTATTTCATGTTGTTTACGTTTTGTGACGTCCTGCACCCATATATGCATACCTATATACATGCATATGGATGTATGTACATATATGTGTGTATATATGCATATATATATTATTTATATATATATATATATATACATATATACATGTATAAATATATATATATATATACTGACGTACCCGGTAATTCTCAGGAAAGTGGGGCTTATACCTTGGTTCCGTTCTCATAATTGTTTCGCTAATCCAATAACAGCAACACAAAGTGTGTAGCCCTTAAAACGGCTTTTGTGCATTTATTGAGAATACCGAACTTTGTTACACAGGTTGTTGTTTTTAGGAATTCCCAATAAGTTATGAATACCCAAATTGTGAAGTCAGTTATGTAATAATAATATGAAATTAATTACCCGATAGTAAGCATTCAAATAAAGTAGCCCCGAAAAAAGTTTTTATACGTTCATAGAGTATATAGGACTTAGGATGAAATACTAATAAAGTATGTATAAAATCGTGAAGCATGTTTCGTAATAACAGGCTAATCAGATATGAGATAACAATTCAAAGTAAATAACTCTGAAAAGGGCTTTTGTGTGTTCGCAGATAATATTACCCTCAGCGGCGCTAGTGTTAGTACATTCGTGAATAAGTCACTAACCGAAATAAGTGGATCTATTGTTTAGGAAAATACCATTTACTTGTTTAAGCGCTGTACTGGATAAATTGCGAAAATAAATAGTTTAAATACTAAGAAATAAGCATACTCAATTTGATTTATACAAAATAATTTACGAGCATGAATGGGTTATTTCTCTTGGCTATATATAAGGATCCGTTTCAGCAATAAATGGGTGATTTTCCTTGGATTTTGAAAAATAATATATTAGTTATATGTAGTAGACATAAGAATCCCTTCCAAAGGCCGTATTATCGATTTTTCAACAATCTAAGTATGTCACTAGTTTTCCAGACATGAGTTCTACTCACGTGTCAAATTTCATCAAAATCAATAAAACGATGTAGGAGGAGTTAAATAACAACGCCACAAACAAACACACCCACAGATTTCCACATATGCAGTATATACAATGAATAAGTCCAATTCTTCGACTAAAAGGCGGTGCTCCAGCATGGCCACAGTCAAATGACTGAAACAAGTAAAAGAATGTATATAGGACGAGCTTCTTTCGGTTTCCGTCTACTAAATCTACGGAAAACACTTTGGGCTTGGGGCTATACTTCCCCAAGGTGCCTGTGCCATATAGAGGTGCTGAAGAGTTCCTGGTTTTGAGTAAAAGAAAATACAGGAGGATTTGTTAATGAAGATTTTATTCAACATATTTCTCCTCTCAGTTTCACACACTTATTGCATTAGTCCTTCTGTTTTTCTAATCCCTGTAAAAGAATTCGGAAGATTGGGTCTCCAACTAGGCCTTTTGCGACACCCTTAAATCCAGAAACTTTTCAGCATTCCTTCGTATAGTTTCGCCATCCACCAAGAAACTTGGAAGCTACAATCCCTAAAATTATCATAAATATTATAATTATTATAATTTTATAAAATTATTATAAATATTATAAATATCTCCACCTTCCCATGCATTTAATGTTAACGTATTTCATGATTAAAATTGTCGCTCAAGCTTTGAGTTTTGATTATTGCTATACACATCTGAGACATGGGCCTCGTTTCAACATTCTTGAAAGATTTCACCAGAGATGACTAAGGCGTATATAAAACGTACGTTAGAAATATAGCACAGAGGACTTTCCGCTGTGCAGCAAAATCTAGCACTTGCCCACTATAGCAGTGTAAAATCACTACTGTAGCGATCTCTCAGGAAGATGCAATATACTTAGTGGGAGGATCTTGCTTGTGAGGTTCAGGCTGCTGCTGATGCAAATGACAGCAAGAAGCTTTACCATCTTATGAAGCAAGTTTATGGGCCTAAGAGTTCCACATCAGCTCCTTTGCTTGCTAATGAGTTTTCCACTCTATTTACTAAATCAACTGAAATCACAGGTCGCTGGATTGAACACTTCCCTGAACTCCTACACCATGAGTCAGTTGTGGATGAAACTGATTGATACTATGCAACAAAGACCTATCATTGGCTCCTTAAATTCCATGACCTCAATAGATGGAGTAATAACATCTATAAGTAAATTGAATCTTGGCGGGACAACTAATATCTTGAGTATTGAGGTGATGATGCACAAGCACCGGTTACATTGGACTGGACACCTTATTAGAATGAAGGATAGCAGGATCCTTAAGCAGATGCTAAATGGAGAACTTCTGAATGAAAGGAGCCTCAGCAGAAACCAAGGCTGCAATTTAAGGACAGTGTCAAGTTTCATTAAAGGCCTGTGATATGCAGGAGACTGACTGGGAGAACAATGCCTGTCATCGCCACGGATGGAGGAAGCAGGTTAAGGTGGTGAGGTCGACAGTTTTGAGAGAGCACGTATTCTGCATGAAGAACTTAAGCATGCTGCTCGAAAGTGCACTGCTGGTGTTGTGAATGGGGAAAGCTTGGTTTGCAATGTTTGCAGTTGTGTATGCTTGTCAAGAGCAGAGCCCATTAGCCACCAATGGAGTCGCAAATGCAAAATATAAGTTAGTCCTAGAGCGCACAATATTCCTGAAGGTCAGTAATGGTCCTCCTCGGTAACGAATGGACGGCCCTCATATATGTGTATACACACACACACACACACACACACACACACAGACACACACATACACACACACACACACACACACACACACACATATATATATATATATATATATATATATATATATATATATATATATATATATATATATACACATACACACATATATATCATATATATATACACACATATACATAAATATACATACATATATATGTGTGTATATGTATGTATGTATGTATGTATGTATGTACGTATGTATGTGTGTATGTATATACGCATGCACATATACATATATATGTGTGGAGGGCTTCTTTCAGCTGTCGTCTACGAAATCTACTCACAAAGCTTACCGAAGATCCCGTGCAGTACGACTGAACCCGGAAGCGTGTTGTTGGAAAGCTGAGCCCTTACCACACAGCCACACCTACGCCATCGATAACCCGGATCTCTTCCAGCGTCCAATCGAAAATCCAGAATGATTTCTGGTACTGTAAGCACATTATAGGTTATTGATTTATCGCATCCGGAATCTTCACAGGACCATTATTATTATCTTTACCTTGTGTTAGATTACTTGATTGATCATCCTTGGTACAGATTCCATTATAAGATATATTTCTGCATGTATGAATGTATGTATGTATATATGTATGTGTATGTATGTATGTATGCATGCATGTATGTCTGTATGCATGCATGTATGTATATATGTATGTATATATGTATGTATGTATGCATGCATGCATGTATGTATGTATGTATGCATGCATGCATGTATGTATGTATGTATGTATGTATGTATGTATGTATACAGGGTTATTCAAACTGAATGAACCGATTTCATTACGCAATATTTTGATATGGAAAAGCAATTGAAAACTCCAGCTAAATCACAAGTATTTACTCACAATCAACTTTTATTTCCTGTCTTCCTGTTCAACGTGGCCACCACCTGCAGCACGGACAACCTCAATGCGATAAGAGAATTTCTCCCAGACGCGTATCAGTATATCACGATCCACTGAGTGCGTGGTTTTTTTCTTGTGGGGATATGTAAAAGATAGCGTTTATGTTTCACCGCTGCCCACTAACCTCGATGACCTTAAACATCGAATAACAACAGCGATCAACTCAGCGGATCGTGATGTGCTGATACGCGTCTCAGAGGAATTCTCTTATCGCATTGATGTTGTCCATGCTGCAGGTGGTGGCCACATTGAACACTTGTAAAACAGCAAATAAAAATTGATTGTGAATTAATACTTGTGACTTAGCAGGAGCTTCTATTGCTTTTCCTTATTAAAATATTGCGTAATGAAATCGGTTCATTCTTTTTTTAATAACCCTGTATATGCATGTATGCATAATAATTTGAAATCTTCCTATAAGGAAGGAGCTAGTTTTTCACAAATATACAAAGCTCCATCGCTGGAATGTAGATAACAAAAGCAAATTTGCATTTCAAATTCGAGAAGTCTTGCATATTTCTAGTCTTCCGTCAACAGATTGTATTCGTAATGTGCAAATAAGCTTGTCGATTTCTTTTTCTGAAAACTCTAGCTTATTCAGAGTGTCACTTAGACATTTACTCACAAATCCAAGTGCACCAATTATTATTGGTATAAATGCGAATTTCTAATCTACGTTTAAAAGCTATAAGTTTGGAAGCAGTTGTCTGAATGTACGTATATATGTATGTACGTACGTATGTACAGGGTCTTACAGATTCATTGAGACCAATTTTAAGCAGTTGACTTAGTGGGTTTAACATTTCACTTTTGACAAAACCTTGCTTGCTTGAGAATCTAATCTACTTTATTTTTTTAGGTAAATAGCGAACTGATTCGACAAAAGAAAGTCATGAACCTACAGAATCGTTCCGCCATTGTTGTTCTGGCGCGCGCCGGCCACACTGCCAGTAAAATTGCTAAGTTGACGAAACTTCCAAAAGCAACAGTTCATCGTGTGTTTAAAGAAGAGGGAATGGTTGATAGAAATGAACACAAGACTCGGAGTGATTCCAAGCGCAATCCAAACTTTCTCGCTGGTCTTAAACACTCGACTGAAGCCAACCAATCCACATCCACGACAACTCTTGCACAGAAACGCAATGTGTCACTTTCCACAGTGTCCAGAGCTGTGAACAGGAACCTTGGCATGGCTAACTATGTTTGACGACGCCGTTACCTCCTAACAGCTAAAGCCAAAGCAATCAGAGCCGAGGGATGTCCAAAACATCAGTCATTCATCAAGCATCAAGGTGCAGGAAAAGCTTTCGTGTTTGTAGATAAGAAGTTCACTGTAAATCGTAGAAATTCTCAACTTATTGCATGCAACCCGTCTGACGTCCACCCTGTGTTTAAGACTAAGAATCCTGCCTCTGTGATGGTATTTGGAGCCGTGGCGAGTGATGGAAGTGTCATGGTTCCACACTTCATTGAGTTTGGCTTGAAGATCGGCACAAATGAGTATCTGGACATCCCAAAAAACTCTCTGTTGTTTTGGATGGAGCAGAAATTTGGGCTTGACAATGTGGTGCTTATCCAAGATTTTGCACCATTCTATGGGTCAAAGCAACACGGGCCTTCCTTGTTGAGAAGGTGCCATCTTTTGTGAAGGCCAACATCTGGCCCAGCAATAGCGCAGATCTCAACCTTCTCGATTACATTTAATGGGGCGTATTTCAAGCAAGGGCCAACGCTTCACACTCGACCTGCATCGTGCGTATGACACTCAAAAGAAACAAGACGGAGGTTGCGGCAGCTGCAAAAAAATTTCGTTCTCGTTTGAAGACAGAAATTGCCCAAAAGAGCCGCCATATTGAGTGATAAATGTTTTTGTAATAAATGCTACATTAAAATTATATCCGCCTACTACCATTATTTTAGTATTTGTATTATCTTTGTATGTATATATGCATGTATGTATTTTTGTATGTATGTATGTATTTATGTATATATGTATGTATGCATGTGTACATATGTATGTGCGATTGTATAAATGTATTTATATATGCATATATGAGTGTGTACGATGTGTGTGCTTGTGTGCTTGTGCGCTTGTATGTATATATATATATATATATATATATATATATATATATATATATATATATATATATATATATATATATATATATGTATGTATATATGTATGTTTGTCTACATGCGTATGCGTGTACGTGTTCGTCTGTGTGTGTCTGAATGTGTATGTATCATAAAAGCAAATCTTTTTTCGTGTTTGTTACAGGTTGTATCAATTTTATACAATAAGCTTGCAACATATTAAATCTTTCATCATGGCGTCAATCGTTATTCTTCTTGTTGTTTTCGTTGTTGTTGTGGAATTTCATAATGCCATGGTTACTACTGCAATTGTTCTACTTGTTGTTTCATTGTCCAAAATGTGATGCCGTGTGTCATTCTTAGAAATTATCGTTCTTCTTATGACACACTCGCTGAAAAGGAAGGAAAGCTGGAATAATTCTTACATGTCTTTTGCGTTGCCAGTTCAAATGTTACCGTTGATTCTTTGCTTTTAATTTCTCCAACCATCAACCAAACAAGTCAGTTTTTATCCCATCGGATCGACAAACAAACCTTTGCGAATTCCTCCGAGGAATTATATCAGCTTGGTATGAAATTCACGAAAAATAAAATACGAAATAAACATTAGACTATATATTGATATCGATTGTGTTTAATATAGATCACCACAGCTGATTTGGGACCTGATTCTGATGTATTCTGATGTAAGAAATCGCTTTTATTAAAGCGATGGGGTTACAGAAACGGGATAATGCTCGACTAATCTTACTGACTTTTCCTTTTAGAGTTCAAATCTTTGAATTGTTCTTCTTGTCTTTTACTTCGTATTTCTTAACGATTGATACAAGTACCAGGTATATACTGGAGAGCGACGCAGTTCTCTACAATTCTCTGCAACTAGTTTGTGGCCTTGTGCCAATGCAGAGAAAAACATTTTGTAATTGTTATCGACAGAACAAATCAATAGAGCAATTCCATCTTATTATATATTCTTTGACTGACTAAATACATCTGCAAAACGAGTGTTACGCTTTGAATAATTGCTATATGTTGTTAGAATCAATGAGAGTCGTAGCTGCTGGGGTTTTGGCTCATTTAGCGTGATTCCCTTATCAGACGAGTGTGAAAACGACTGTTGCAATGAAAAACAAGATTGTAAAATAGCATTAAGTTTGTTTCATTAAATTAAAGGCTTATTTTTACAACGCCTTTCCTTCTACGTTGAAATATTTAGTAGAAATTCGCCATCGCATCGAAACAATTTCGAGTCTAAATAAACAAAAATAAGTGGATATAGCAGGATAACTGGATATAACTAAATATAACAGGATATAACTGGGCATAACTGGCATAATTGCACATTACTAAACATAACCAGACATAACCGAGCATAATTGAACATAACCAGAGGTAACTACACATAACTTGACTTAACCATATATACATAGGTATAATTGAAGAAAACCAAACCGAATTAGATGTAACTGGGTATAACCGAAAATAACTGAATATAGCAGGAGACAGCTAAATATAACTGAAGATAACTAGAATATTAAGGGAGGTAAGTAGATATAAGTGGAAAGAATTTGAGATAGGCGGACGTGAATGGAGATACATGTAACTGGAAATAACGAAGCGTAACTGGAAAGAACAAGGTATAACCAGATAGAAATAATGCTAACTAGATATAAATCGAGATAACTCGACATAAGTGGACATTATTTCAGTTAACCAGATTTAAATGAAGGTACAATCGGCAAAAAAAAATAATAATAACAAGCAGGGATTAGATGTGAATTGTGATGATCCAAACATGGTGATCCTGTCCAATACACCTCAAGTCACGGCACTCGAAACTTATTTATTGGTTTGCTTCGGATTCTATTTTCCTTTCAACTGGACATAGCCAGATTTAGCTGGATACTGCTGGATATCAGTAAATATTAGTCGATGTAACTGGATAAAACAAGACTAAGCCAGATAACTACATATGACCAGACATAAGTGGATGGAACTGGACGCAGACGAGATATAAATGGCCATAGCGAGACGTAAGTAGGCACAACTTAATATAACAAGATGTAAATATAACACACACACACACATACACACACACACACACACACACACACACACACACACACACACACGCGCACGCACGTTATATATAAATCTATATACGGATAAAGTTATTTACATATGAGAGGATATATACTCTCTCTTTTACTCTTTTACCTGTTTCAATCATTTCACCGCGGCCATGCTGGAGCACCGCCTTTTAGTCGAGTAAATCGATCCCAAGACTTATTCTTTGTAAGCCAAGTACTTATTCTATCGGTCTTTTTTGCCGAACTGCTAGATTACGGGGACGTAAACACACCACCATCGGTTGTCGAGCGATGTTGGTGGGACAAACACAGACACACAAACATATACACACACATACATACATATATACACATATATACGACGGTCTTCTTTCAGTTTCCGTCTACCAAATCCACTCACAAGGCTTTGGTCGGCCCGAGGCTATAGTAGAAGACACTTGCCCAAGGTGCCAGGCAGTAAGAATGAACCCGGAACCATGTGGTTGATAAGCAAACTACTTACCACATACATACATACATACATACATACATACATACATACATGCATGCATGCATACATACATACATACATACACATAAATGCATGCATACATACATACATACATACAGGGTGCGTAAGATATTTGAGAACAGATTTATGTTTATAAAAAAAGCAGATCTATAATAACAGATAATGCCTTTATTTATCAAAAAATGCTGAGGATAAAAATAAACCTTTTCTACAATTTTATTCATTAAAGCCACCTTCAGCTTCAACAACTGCTTCTATATGAGATCTAAATCGTGTACATGCTCGAATCAGGTGGTCCTGGTTCATTTTGGACATTACTCTGACTATGGCAGCTTTGGTGTTATGGGCATGATCATTGACCTCTCTCTCAACAAAGCTCCGCATGTAATAGTCCAATGGATTGAGATCTGGGGAATTAGGAGGCCAAATGTTAGGGGTTATGTGATCATGAAAATTATCAGCTATTCATTCCTGTGTTACTAGAGCCATGTGTGATAGTGCAGAGTCTTACTGAATCACATATAACCTTCCATTGCATACACTGTCTATCCTGGGTTCAACAATTATTTCTAGGATCTCAATGTAAGCGGCAGATTTAAATCTAAAGCCTTGTGGAAAGAAGTAAGGAGGAATCATATGTCCTTCATTACTGACAACTCCTAAAACCAAAACACTTGGAACTTTAGGAGGATCGATAGGTCGAACACGAATACATACAGGCTGTCAGCGCAGCATCCGGTTTCGGTCCCGAATTTTGTGGTTGAATTACCGCAATAGACAACGACATCTGCGCAATTGTTAGAGTGAATGGTCACCTATAAGGAGCCATTCAGCATCATAACTCGGTTCGTCAAAGTTGTCCTCACCCTCGTCTCTTCTTTATGTACTGACACTTCA
>NC_142952.1:17902655-17907655 GCF_046866305.1 Octopus bimaculoides
GAACCCCATCATATGTGTGTGTGTGTGTGTGTGTGAGGAGGGGGAGAGAGAGGGAGAGAGAGAAAAGTGTGTGTGTGTGTGTGTGTGAGAGAGAGAGAGACTATGTTAATGTTTGTACTCCCTCCTGCACTGCCTGACAACCGTTGTTGGTTCGTTTACGTCCGTAACAGACTGTTCGACAAAAAGCGACCAATGAAACGAGTCCCAGGCTTTGAAAGAATGAATACTGGGTGCTCGATTCATTGAACTGAAAAACCCTGCAACTGCGGTGCCCCGGCATGGCCGTAGTCTAATGACTGAAACAAGTACAAGACAAAAATAAAAATAAAATAAGACAAAATAAAATACAAATGCACTCCACCATACTCTCTCTCACTCTCTCTCTCTCCCTCCGTCTCTCTAACGCCACCATCTCACTGAAACCACCCCCACAACCACATCATACTACCACCATCACCACTGCCATCCTTATCTCTTTCACCACTGCTACCATCATATTAACACCACTTTCATCATCACAACCATGAGGACTGCTTGAATCCTCACTAACACTATTTCCACCACCACCACCACCACCACCACTACTACTACTACTACTATTCCTGCTGCCAAGACGGTCTTAAGCACCACAACTACCACCGTCGTCTTCACCACCACCAACAACAACAGCGTCACAATTAAGCTTGACCTTTGTCAACCCCGCTTCACCTCTTCAGTCTGAGCAAATCGGTGACCTTGACCTTACAGTGATTCACGGAGTTTTTCACAAAGGAAATAATGTTTAACACACTCACACATATACACACACAAACTTATATACACAAACACACCTACGTATGCATATATAAACACATATATACACACAAACACATGCACACAAACAACACCACATCTATACACATATACAAACACGCACACACACACACTCTTGCACAAACACACACACATACGCTTCCACAGACATATATAAACGAATACATCCACACATATAGACAAGCACACATGGGCGGACACATGTTTACATACACACACGCACACATGCATACATATATACACAAATTAATGCATACACTCTTACTCACACACACAAACATGCGCACTCACATACGGGCACACTCATTCATATACACACATGTACACACAAACATATACAGAAGCCCAGAGGTACGCTTACACACACACACACACAATTTAGCGACGAAATTGCCATCCGTTAATGGCTGCCTTGAAAATGTTTGTTCCCATTTACTTTACATATTTTCTGATGTGTCGTTGTTTACTGAAGATGGTAGCGCGCGCACGTGTGTGTGTGTGTGTGTGTGTGTGTGTGTGTGTGTGTGTGTGTGCGTGTGCGTGTGTGTGTGTGTGTGTGTGTGTCCGTGTGAATGTGTGAGACTGAGTGTGTGTGTGAGTCAAAGTATATGTAGTGTGTATGAGCATGTATGTTTGTGAGTGTTTGTGTGTGTGGATGTGTGTATATGTGTGTGAGTACGTGTGTGTGAGAGCGTGTGTGTGCTTGAGTATGTGTATGTGTGAATGAATTTACGCATCTGTGACAGAGAGAGAGAGTCTGTGTTATTGTGTGTGTCTGTATGTGCCCGCATGGGTGAATTCGACTGTGTGAGTGTGTGCTTCTGCGAATGTGGGTATTGGTGAGTCAGTGTGTATGCATATGTGTGATTTGAGAGAAACTTGCATGCCAGCCACATGGTCTCCGGTTCAGTCTCTCAGTGTGGCACCTTGGGCGAGTGTCTTCTGCTGTAGCCCCAGTTTGACCAAGGTCTTGTCAGTGGATTTGATAGACAGAAACCGGCAAAAGTCTGTTGTATATATATGTGTGTGTGGGGTACAAGAGTGTGTGTGTGTGGGGTACAAGAGTGTGGGGGGTACAAGAGTGTGTGTGTGCGTGTTTGTATAAGCTCTTGGCCCTTCAGTTACTCTGTTGCTTCTGCTAAATATTTATAAAAATATATTAAGTTGTTTCACATGATATGTCGTATTTGAAAGGTAACAATAAAATGTTTCAGAAGTGTTAGAGAACTGATGTATTTAATCAAAATATGATCCATGTTCATTTATGACATTTACCCAACGTTTCTCTATGTCATATATTCCATCTTTAAAAAAAATTCATCTTTTGTTGTGATAACCTGTCCGAATGCTTCAATTACCTCTTCTCTGTTTAAGAATGTTTTATTGCTTATGAAAAGCTCAACATGTTTAAATAAGTGATGATCAGTAGGAGAGATATGAGGGGAATAGGGAAGATGTTGCAAAATCTCAATTCTGGCTTTGCAACTTTTGGACAGTAGCTTGAGATGTGTGAGGACGTGCGTTGTCGTGGAGCAAAATTGGGCCATCTCTATTCATTAATCTGGGCTGCTTCTTTTGCAAATTCTCATGCATACAATAAATTTCCTGGCAATATGTTGCTGTTACCGTTTCATCTTGTTGCAAAAATGAATAATGAATAACTCCCTTCGCAGACCACCATACAGTGACCACTAAGTTTTTAGGGTATAATAGTGGCTTTGGGTAGTGTTTAGATGACTCTCCTGCATCTAATCCCTGTCCTGTTCTCCTGCTTTTGTCAAAGAGTATCCATTTCTCATCACAAGTAATGATTTGATGCTAAAATGGTCTTTTTCCAGTCGAGAAAGCCGTCTATTTTTTTTAACCTCGTTCAGTTGATGTAGAAGAAACCTATCCGTTTTCTTGACTTTGTCAATTTTTTACAAGTGACCAAAAACAGTTGGGCGAGATGTTTGTAGTTCTGATGAAAGTTTTCGAACCGTTGTTCTCGGATTTCGTTGAATCCACCATGCCGAATAACTGATTTTGGCCTACCCTTGATTTATTTTCAAGGCTATCATCTCCTGAACGAAAGCTATGGAACCATTTCTGAACAGTTCTGATGTCAACGAAACCATTATTAAAGGCCTGTTTGATATTCCGTACAATTTCTGAGATGCTTTTGCGGGCTTAGAACCTTGATTAAAAGCAAAAAGAAGTAGGTGTCCAAAATGCTCGTCTTCCTTAACTTGACATTCCATTTTAATGATCTGAGAATAAACAAAATTTAATTAAAGTAGAAAAAATACAAAATAGATTCCAAAATGATTCAAAAATAGAATTCTCGAAAAAAATCGATTCCAAAATTTAAAAACGCAATAAATTCCAAAATTTCAAAAAAAAAAACGGCGGGAACTTAGTTGCCAACCCAATATATATGACGGGTTTCTTTCCGTTTCAGTCTACCAAATCCACCCACAAGGCTTTAGTTGGATCGAGGCTATAATAGAAGACACTCACTCGAGTGTGCCACAGAGTGAGAATAAACCCGGAACCATGTGATTGGGAAGGTTGGGAAGGTTGGGAAGGTTGGGAACCTGCGCGTAAGATATATATATATATATATATATATATATATATATATATGTATTTTGTTTTGGGATTTGGTTTGCAAGATTCTTCGTGTGTTGAAACATATTCTGTTATGTCTGGGGAGAGTCATTTTCTATTTGTGTTGGATAATTTAACACACTCACCGGTAAAATTTCTACTTATTCCTTATTTTCCTTTTCCTAAAATTTTCGTTGCGTCTTGCAACCTTTTCAATAGTTTTGAGAGTCAAAACTATAAGCTTTGTCAAAAAGATGGGTCAGTTCCTCTCCAATATTTTGTAAATTCTTAAATATATGTATCTTAGTACTTAAACTGTTTTTAACATTTTCTTATTATTATCAGAGAATGTATATTTATATATTTTAATACTTTTGTGACAACCTGTACTTAACACTACAAAGCTTATATAAAGCTTTATATTTTACTTTTGACAATCTTTTTCTAAAAATGTGAAACCAGTCAAGTGAATAAACATCTTTAAAATTGCATTTTCAAACATTCTTTCATATATATTTCCACTCGTGCGTTATCTTACAACTTTACTTTTATATATATATATATATATATATATATATATATATATATATATATATATATATATATATATATATATATATATATATATATATATGGGAGAATGTACGAAAAAACAACAACAGATGAGGACAGGTGGTGTAAATAACAAAAGGATGTATTAGTATGACGCTCAGGAATACGGAAAGTCTTTGACGTTTCGAGCTACGCTCTTCAACAGAAAGAATACGGAGACAAGGAGAAAAACACGGAGAAAAAAAATTGAATAGTGTTCAGTCAACGGTCAATCATATATATATATATATATATATATATATATATATATATATATATACATATATATATAATAATACAAAGAATATATATGCATGTATACACACATACTTACATCTACATACTTACATCTTACACACATACTTACATCTACACATACTTACATCTACATGTGTATATATAGGCATATCAGGGTACAGGACGTTAGAACAATGAACTACAGACAACAGAACGAACACATAGGAAAACGGAAAACTACTTGGAATATTCCTTCATCAGCTGCCTCTATTCTAACCCGATGTTTCGAAGATAAGGCAGAACGTACTCTAGAATAGTCTCTTCCTGAGTAGTGGATCAACCCACTAAACAGAGGATTCCAAGGTGGCAAACACAAACCAAGACAGGAAAAATTGGACAGTGAAAACAACAATCAAAAGCCGTACGGCCAAACGCGAATCTGATGTAGAACGCTAGTAGTTCGTCTTGCCTTCACAGCGGCTGGAGTGAAAAGAAAGTTGACCACAGGTCACACGAGAGCAGAGAGGATGGTGGATGGAGGAAGTGGAACAAGGAGGAAGAGACAGAAGGGTATAGCAGTTAAGTAGAGGCCAGGACAACAGAAGGGAGCAGAGCGAGAGGGGGAGATGGGTAAGAAGAAAGATAGATAGGTAGATAAATAGAGGGATAGGTAGAAAGATAGAGAAAGAGAGAGGATGGTAGGGAGGGGAAGTGGAACAAGAAGGAAGAGACAGAATTGTATAGCAGTGAAGTAGGAGCCAAGATAACAG
>NC_142952.1:17917655-17920155 GCF_046866305.1 Octopus bimaculoides
TGGTTGTGATGCCTGGTGTACTGTTATCGGATGGATATATTGGGCTGCGTATATTTGTACCCCAATATCACTTTGATGGCATCTGTTGCTCTCTCACTCGATAATGATAACTATAATGATTTCAGGAAAACTACCAAAGCATTGAAAAGATAGCTCTATACTTCTAAGAAGAGGAATTTTCCAAGGTGACTATTGTTCCCCTTATTTTTCTGCCTTACTCAGACACAGCAATCTTGCTAAATGAAACCACCATGGGATACAGGTGCTATGGGCAAAATAGAATTCATCTCCTGAGTATCGACGACTTAAATATCTTCGCAAAGAATAATAATAAATGAGACAACCTTCAAAAAATTGTCCATAATTTCAAGCAAGACGTAAGGATGAGTATGGGATTAAGCAAACGCGCCAAAATGGTAAAGAGGCGGCAAATTAACCAGCACTGAAAATATACTAGACATAGACTCTGAAATTAGAGAATTAAAATCAAATTACCCATGCAACTACCTAGGAGTAATAGGAATTAGCACGAATACAACTCATGAAAATGAAAGAAAAGAAGAGTTAAACTAATATTGGTTTCAAATTTTGGTACAATGACCAGCAGTTTCGGGGGATGGGGTACGTCGATTATATGCACCCCAGTGCTAAACTGATACTTATTTAATTGACCTCGAAACAATGACAGGCAAAGTCGAGCTCGGCAGAATTTGAACTCCGAAAGTTGAATTGGAAGAAATGCCGCTTAGCAATTTTTCGGCATGGTAACAATTACGCCAGGTCACCGCCTTAAGAGTTAAACTAATATTGATTTCAAATTTTGGCACAAGGTCAGCAATGTCGGGGCAGGGTGTAAGTCTATTACAATTGGTACTTATTTTATCAACCCTGAAAGGATGAAAAGCAAAGCCGACCTTGGTGGAATTTGAACTCAGAACGTAAAGACAGACGAAATGCTGATAATCATTTTTCCCGGCGTGCTAACGATTCTGCCAGTTCGCCACCTTAAAAGAGTTAAACTAATATTAAAAACTGAGCTGAGTGCTAGAAATAAGATAATTGGTATAAATACACTAGCGATATCAGTGATAAACTCGCGATAATATAATAAACTAAAACCTAAGTGAATTGAAAATCTTCGAAAAACTAGGAAACTATTGATAGCATCTCGGAACCACAATCTCGAAGTAGATACAGACAGACTATACCCACTCCGAACATGGCCTGACACAAATAGGAAACTGCTATAAAATAGAAATTGGATTGGACAAATACTTAGAAACAAATAAGAAACGATTCATAAATGTAATAAAGAAAGGCGAACAAAAATAAGAAGCAATTCTCCATACACAAGAAAGTGATAATATACGAAGTAGAGACAGGCTAGAATGAAACAATGAATTTAGATAACAACTCGACAGAAATGATTAAAGATACAAAAATAAAACATGACAACAAATTTACAAAACCTTCTTAAGAAGAAATGAAGAGAAACACCACTCCATGGCCAACACCCTGCAAAGCTCAATTGAGAAGTAGTGAATGTCAACAATGACTCAAAAACTCCGGCCTAAAAGCAGAAACGGAGGAACTGATTCGCGCTGCATAATACCAATAATAATAATAATAATAATAATAACAATAATAACAAGAGCACTCAGAGAGCGCAAACTTCCGCCAGGGCAACACCAACATCCTCTTGACGATTAACTGGAATTGACTTTTGAAATGAGAATATCTGAAATAAACTCGACTGCTCTCACAAAAGAGCCCGACCGCTCTCGAAAATTAAGTAAATAAACCGGAAAAAATAATCCAGAATCCTTGCCCGGTACCAGATCGATCCCCAGATATAATCAGTTTATGCCAGTCACGAGGCCAAACATCCCTGAAAGTTTCATCCGAATCCTTTCCAGCGGTTCTTGAGATATCTTGTCCACGGACAGACAAACAAACAAGCACGAATGAAAACAATGCCTCCGCCTTCGCTAAGGCGGAGGTAAAAATAACGAAGACGAATCCTAACACCAAAAACAGAATGTGCAACCAGCTCAGTGCGACAGTTAATCACATCATGTCAGGCTGTCTACTTGTTGCCAAATCTGAATATACTCGTATATACACAGGCATGATCGAATTGGCAGAGTATCTCAACAGGCATGATAGAGCAGCACAATATATTCACTGGGTAATTTGTAAAAACCTGGACCTGCCCCATGTTAAAAACTGGCGGGAACACAAACCACCTCCAGCGCTTGAAAATGATCACATCTCACTCCTCTGGAACTTCACCATTGAAACTGACAGAAAGATAGATGCGAATAGGCCAGACATTATATTGAAAGACTTCAGACAAAAATTATGCCTCCTCATTGATATGACTGTCCCAATCGATATAAATGTATTTGTCAAACCTACGAAAAACTGAGCAAGAATAAAGATCTTGAAATAGAAATTGGCAAAATGTGGAACTTCAAGACTAAAACAATACCTGTTATCA
>NC_142952.1:17930155-17932655 GCF_046866305.1 Octopus bimaculoides
ATCTGCGCATTGCGAGCTGATAACAATTTTAAATCATATCTTCATACATCCAACAAGTAAACATTTAATTGAAGAACCAATCAACCCATCGAACAACCAATCAAGAGTGCGAAGTCATTAAACAAATTATGGACAACGAGATCTCTACGAATTCATAAAACTCCAAATGAACCATCGAGAAATTATCCATCAATCAAAAAAAAAAAAAAGTGAAATAAAGAAATTCTGTGTTCGTTTGATTTATCAGAAATAGCAACCAAATATCCTTCAAATTGCTCTCCTACGTTCTAAACAGGGGGACACATTGGCTAATATAGTCTTAGATGTATAGCGAGAATATTACCCACGTGATCAACAAAATCTGATCAAACACGACTTCACGGTCTTCCTCTTTTGGCGCTCTTCCTCTCGATCTCATCCAACAACAACGACCATTAAGCATGCCATCAGATACCAAACAAATAACGAAGCTATTAAATAATGCTTTAAAACACAAGATTAACTTTTAAACTCACTAAAACCCATTAAATCAACCAACCATCGTAAAAACTACTGTAACAAACAAAAAAAATCAAACAATGAACTAAGAATTAACTTCTGTAAGGTGTACTTGAGAACACTGTGTACCACGATTTTTGTTCTTGGGTAGCAACTGTTATTTCTTGTTTGCTCACCCTTAGAAAGTGTGAAAAATAGCAAATATCTTTTCAAATTTTGCTTTTGTCATAATTATGCAGACCTCAAAGAATCTCTCTCTATGATTTCCCCATCTTCTATTACTCCTGCTCATGATAAGAGATGCACATATTGTCAGTCACTAAGGGGCATGCTCCACTGGTTAAAGTCAAGCAACTGACAAGCAAATCTCGGACATTGAATAGAATATTTGCTATAACGATGTTCCTGCTTCTGGAACTGCACGTTACTCCGGTTCATTTTGCTGTAAATGAGTAATGGAAATTAGGACAGTTTCAAAACATTGATATGCAGATCGCAAAAGCAAAGTTCGAAGGGAATAGCAGTCATTTCTTTCGACTTCTAGATAGAAATAACACTTACAAAATAAATAAATAAATAAATAAATAAATAAAAACATAATAATTTTATTACACACTGTAATTAGTCGAGCTAACATTATTTACATAATTTACATTATTTACATTTGACGGATATTTGTCCTCATCTTGTTTGTTGTTAACAACGTTTCGGCTGATAACAACAAATAAGTTGAGGACAAATATCCGTCAAATGTAAATAATGTAAATAATGTACATAATTCCCCATCTCTTGAATATAGAACTGTATTAGTCGAGCTAAACCTCACTTAAATTCCAGTCCACCTTCTGATAAAGGAGGTGAATATTGGCCGATGAGGTTCTAGATATGTATTTTAGAACAACGAGATGATCATTGATCAAAGCCCTTGAAGATAAGTTTATTCAATCAGGGTTGGTTTGTAGCTAAATAGCAATAACAGTAAGCACCCCCCCCCCGTCATTAAAACAGTATTTATATACCATTAAATATCGGTTAGCCAATTCTTAATCATCTTTATAATCATGAAATGGACATTAAACCACCATTTATCTACAATTCGAAACTTTTAAATAACCATTAAATCTCAATCTAATGCCATCAAACTTCCATTAAACTATCAAACTTATATTAATGAAACTAACAGAAAATCGCTTAATTTATTAAAACCTATAAACTGAAAGTTCAAGGGAGACTGTACTAAAAGCTTCAAGAAAGACCCACTCGAAGACCAAATAAAACGAATTGGTAGACTTTATTATGAGAATCTAGAGTTCGTAAACCAGAACTGTTTCAACAACGATTCACCGTTGGAATTTTTTTAATGTTCGTATATTCCCACAGTTTTGCTTATTGACTGAATACACAAACTTTTTGTTTCATATTATTTTTCATTTCTCGGAAACTCAAACTTTTTCAAATGATTAAGGGTACGAAACTACATAGATAATCTTGCTACAGAATTTTGAGATTTCTATCTAGTTGTCTACGAAGCCACGTGACCTAGTATCAAGGTATTGCATTCATGATCACAAAATTATGATTTCGATTCCTTGATCTGTCGTTGTGTTGTGTTCTTTAGCTAAACACCTCATTTCACGTTACTCTAGTCCATATTGCTGTAAATGAGTAACCCTGCCAAGGACCGGAATCCTGTCCAAACTGGAATCCAGTGAACTTTGTCACTTATATGCCATAGAAACTGGGTAAGCATGCCTGCAATCCTTGGGCACACAAAATTCATATTCATGTGGGCTTACGTCCATTTGCTAATTACTTACGTGGTTAAGAATAAAAATTCCCTCTCCACTGTGATTCGATTAAATATTCTCATTTGCTGAGAAGCTGGTCTCCAATAAAGAACACAAACTTTATTTACCGTCCTCAATAACAAAGTCACGCTTGGTGTGTTTGCGTTTTGCGGAGATTGTCGGATGAATGATCCGCTGATTAACCTTCTACCGGA
>NC_142952.1:17940155-17977655 GCF_046866305.1 Octopus bimaculoides
CGCATTGATCTTGGGCTGCTATGATAAACCCCTCTGTTTCTGATTTCAAGCCAGAGGCCATTAACCATTGGTGGGTAAGGGCTTTGTCAATATCTGCATTATTCGCTCTCTTTGGGTATTTGCCATTGAGAGGTTTTCCATGCCATTTTTCAGTCATAATAGCTAAGGCAGCAATTTTAGCACGGGTTTTCAAGCGCTTAGCTTTTTCTGCAGGTGTTTCTAGTTCGTCTAATTCTTGAATTTGTTGCAATTGGAATTCACTTAGATATTCCTTTGCCTGTTTTGTTACTGAGTAAGATGCTTTCTTGCTTTCATATTTTAAGACAAGTTTTAGCATCCAGTCCTCAGAGTTTTTCAGATTGGTGTCTAGGCCAATTGTGGCTACCTTCATTGATAATGCCAGCTGTAAAAGTCCTCGGCCTCCTTCTTTTCTTGGCAGATAAAGACGTTCTATATCTGCCTTAGGGTGGTGCATTCTATGCATTGTCAACAGTTTTCGTATTTTTCTGTCAACATTACATATTTCAGTAATTGACCAGTTAACGATGTTGAAACTGTAAGTCACGACTGGTATGGCTAGAGCATTGATCGCTTCGATCCTGTTGCTCGCGTTCAGCTCTGTCTTCAGTATTGCTCTCACCCTGCGATAACATTCTCTTCTGATCCTTTCCCTCATCACTGAGTGCTTGATATTGTCCCCTTCAATTACCCCTCGGTATTTGTAGCTCTCCGCTGGTTCTAACTCTTTTATGACATTTTGCTGGTCAAGGTTCACATTAGATGTATTTGTCATTTTTCCTTTGATAAAGGTAACTTTTGCACATTTATCAAGGCCAAATTGCATCCTGATGTCATCACTGAATTGTTTAACAATCGCTAGTAGGCCTTTGAGTTGTTGGTCATTTTTTGCAAAAAGCTTTAAATCATCCATGTAAATGAGATGATTTATATTTTTATCAAATATTTTATAACCATACTGTGCATCATTGAGTAATTTTGAGAGCGGTATTAGGGCTAGACAGAAGAGGAGTGGTGATAGTGAGTCACCCTGGAAAATGCCACATGAAATTCTTACATCTCCAGCATTTAGAGATTCATTGTCATTGTTCAACATCAGTGTGGTTCTCCATGATCTCATACTTACAGATAAAAAGTTTCGCAGAGTAGGAGCTATTTTATACATTTCCAGACATTTCCTAATCCAGCTATGTGGTAGGCTATCAAAGGCCTTTTTATAGTCTATCCAGGCTATTGACAAGTGTTTGTGTCGCTTGTGACAATCTTCTAAGATCATCTTATTGATGAGTAGCTGATCTTTACAACCATAAGATCCACGTTTACATCCCTTTTGCTCATTAGGGAATATGCTACTTTCTATTAAAAAAACTATAGGTGTACTCGGTTAGGACAGATGTTAGTGTCTTATACATTGTTGTTATGCAGGTTATGGGGCGATAATTTTTTGGTTCGTTTGTTTCCTCATTTTTTGGAAGCAGGAATGTTAAACCATTAACTAGCCAAGAGGGCATCAAACTAGGATTTTGCAAAACATCGTTGTAAAGTTTTGTTAGCAGTTCATGGCTTTCTGGGAAGGCATTCAACCAGAAGTTAGGAATTTTATCCTTTCCTGGAGACTTCCATTTGCTTGACCTCCTGAGAGCAGATCTTATATCTTCTACCTTGACCCCCTCCCACTTTTGCTCCTCTAAGGAGTCTAGGTCTGTAGATATTCTATCAATCCAAGGGGCCTTTTCATTGTGTGTTTTATCTTCTGCCCAGATTTTATTCCAAAATTCTTGCACTTCTTCTTTTGATGGGACAGACTTTATTGTTACTGGTGTTTTCCCTATCTTCCTGTAGAAATTGTTGGGGTTATTTTTGAACATGTTATTATCTCGGAAGAATCTAACACGCTTTTCATACCTTGCTATGCGGGCAGCTTTAGCACATACCTTTTGCTTGATGGTTTCTATGGTGGCATCAATGTCAACTATGGTTTTCATATTATATTTTTTCATTTGTTTATGGGTCTTTGTAGGTTTGATACTCTTGTCAAATTTAAGGTTTTTCAAACATTCTATTTCAGATCTAAGCAGCTTAATTTGGTGTTGAATGCGTTCTTGCCAAGAAGGCTTTTTGTGGGAGTGTTGTCTTTTTCTAATCTTTTCACCACATAGAATCGTTGAGATTCTTGCGGATGCATAGTACAGGTGGTTGAGATCTGTAATATCAACATCATTAGCTGAAATTATATCCTTAAGTGCAAGGCGGATTTTACCAATTATTTTCAGGTTTTGGTTAGAATTGCGAATTTTGGGGAGAGTGTCGCGTTCATTCATACTAGTTTCTTTAATTTTCAGCCATTCAATCATGATTTGATTTTTTAGATCATGTAGTTCTGTTGCGTCGATTTCTGTATGACTTCCTTCATCTATTTGATTTTCACCTGCATTAGTGTTTATGGTTGGTTCAGAGAGTATTTCACTTTGCCTATCAGTTACCTTAACTCTTTCAATCATTACTGTATTTTCATCAGCCTTGGGCTGGTTTATAATTATTTCCTCTGTACTATCTTCTTTAGCTGCAGTTTCATTCTTTTTATCCTTTACTGCTTGCTTAATTTGGTCAATCTCTACTTCAGTTAGTAATTTTTTTTTCATAATGTTTCTTCTGACGTTGGCAAGTTTGTTACTGTCTATGTAGGGTCTTACTTCAAGGTGTTTCTGTCTCCAGTTTAAGTAGGTTTGTACAGTATTAGATTTATCTGTAGGGAAATATATGGCATGGTAGAAGGCTGTAAGAACTTCTTTATTATCTTCTCTAGACCATTTTTCATTCTTTTTCTTTTGGTTATTTGATGACGAGCATGGATGGCCATCTGTTGGAATATTCCGGTTGTGGGGTACTTCCAGCTCCTGTGTGTCGGGAAGATTTGAACCAGTAGCAGATTTCTCGTCTCGGATCTGGTTCATTATCCGAGTAAGTGGTCCTTTATAATCCGGTCTATGACCATTCCGGTTTATATTTTGTTTTATTAACAGTGAGGCATAACAAGCTTCGACGTTGACGCTAGGGGACGGATCTGTCTGCTTAGGGTACATTTTTTGAGACAACACCGTCTCCGAGCTCTCGTGACGTAGCTTCTTAAGGCTAGCAGATCTATTTCGAGTAAGTGGCCCTTCGTGATTCGGTCGATGACCAATCTGGTTTGTGATCTGCCTTGTTATCATTGAGGCATGACGAGCTTTGGCGTTGACATTAGGGGACGGATCTGTCTGCTTAGGGTACATTTTTTGAGACAACACCGTCTCCGAGCTCTCGTGACGTAGCTTCTTAAGGCTAGCAGATCTATTTCGAGTAAGTGGCCCTTTGTGATTCGGTCGACGACCAATCTGGTTTGTGATCTGCTTTGTTATCATTGAGGCATGACGAGCTTTGGCGTTGACATTAGGGGACGGATTTGTCTGTTTAGGGTCAGTTTTTTGAGACAACACCGTCACCGAGTTCTCAGCATGTAAACATTGCTCGTAGCGTAGTTTTTTAAGGCTAGCAGATCGGTATTCATCTGTATTTTTTTTGTTGATAGATTTATCTCCGGGCATAGTGTATTTTTGTGTGTGTGTGTGTGGCGTTTTAAACTTATGAATGGTTCACTGTCTGTGTTTGTTCACAAAATGAAAATAAATAAAGAAGAAAAAAAAAGTTTTGGTTTTGCTTCGTTTGTGATATGTGTTTTCGTATGCGTGAGTGTGTCCTGTGATTTTCACGTAGTCGTGTAAACATTAAGATGCATGTGTAGTTCTATGGGTATCAAAACGTATATATCATTGTGTACACGTTCGAGTGTATGCGTAATTATTCAATATATGTACTTACTATTTTGTTCCATTTCTTTTTTATATAGTTTGTAAACTTTCCGGTGTTGGTTTTGCGTGTGTGATCGCACGTGTTTCATTGAGACATCGTGCATAGGAGGACCTGTGCTTTGTATTGCAGTGAAATTTCATTTTTTAAGAATAAAAAATATTAAAAAAAAAAAAAATTTTTTTTAAATATTAATAATAATAATAATAATAGTATATACAGGATTGAGGTAACTCTTCCAGAAGATATAGAGTCAAAATTAAAAGAAGAGTGCCATTGTTATCGAGTAAACGATATTTTGACTCTATATCTTCAGGAGGAGTTACCTCACTCCTTTCTATATTAACCAAAATGAAGTAGATTGACAAATTTATGTTTTGAACCAGTTGAAGACACAAGATGTCGAAATATCGTTCACTAGATAACAATGGCACTCTTCTTTTAATTTTGACTCTATTATCATCATCATCATCATCATTATTATTATTATTATTATTATTATTATTATTATTATTATTATTATTATTATTATTATTATTATTATTATTATTATTAAGGCTGCGAGCTGGTAAAATCGTTTGCATGCCGGACGAAATACTGCTACGTTCTGAGTTCAAATTCCGCCAAGGTCACCTTTGCCTTTCATCCTTTTGGGGTCGATAAATAAAGTATCAGTTGCGTACTGAGGTTGATGTAATCCACTGGCCCCCTCCCCAAAAATGTCGAGCCTTGTGCCTGAAGTAGAAAAGATTATTATTATTATTATTATTATTATTATTATGTTTTTTTCTTCTTTCTTCAAATTTTCTTCTATTTCTCGCCGAGTGCTTTCCGTACACCTAGGACAGAGAAGATCATTGCATGCATTACCCGTTTACACACGCAAATTCACAGGCAAAATATATATTTTTTTTAAAATTAATAAATAAAAAATATTCATGAATGGATGTTGTTTTCACAGCAATAATGCTCTCCTCAGTACATGAGTCGTTCCAGTTAACACGATTTTTTGCACTTCCTGTAGGGATGGTAAGCCTGGTATCATTTTCAAATAGGTTTCAGTACCTTTTTTTATCATTCCTAGAGATCCTACAATCACTGGTACGGTAGTCGCCTTGAGGTGCCACATTTTTTCAATTTTTATTAGCAAGTCTTTAAATTTACTGATCTTGTTAAATTCTTTCGCCGCTATATTATGATCGCAGGGAATACTCATGTCAATTAATAAACACATCTTCTTTGTCTGATCTTTTATAATAATATCCGGTTTATTAGCTTTTATATCCTTGTCGGTATGTGCGGGGAAGTCCCAGAGAATCGATACATTTTCTCCCTCAGTCGCAGCTTCAAGATGGTGTTTATACCATTTGTCAGCGGTTTTGATTTTATAATGTCGACATATTGTCCAGTGTAAATACTGGCCGACTCTGTCATGTCTTGCTTTATATTCTACAGGTGCTAAGACTCTACACCCTGAGATTAGGTGGTCTATAGTTTCAATCGCATCGTTACAGAATCGGCATTTTGAGTCAGCTCCATTTTTTATCACATTGGCTTGGTAGTTCCGGGTTAATAAGCTTT
Source organism: Octopus bimaculoides (assembly GCF_046866305.1). NCBI lineage: Eukaryota > Metazoa > Mollusca > Cephalopoda > Octopoda > Octopodidae > Octopus > Octopus bimaculoides. The sequence continues at coordinate 17,945,601 of NC_142952.1, forward strand.
GGTCTTGAGCAGCCAATATGAAACCTTCAGTCTCTGCTTTTAGCCCTGAGCTTCGTAACAATTGATGCGTGTGTTTCTGGTCAACATCAGCTTGTTTGCTACGAGCACATACTTGCCATGCAGAGGTTTCTGTTCCCATCTGCTAGCTAATCTTTCATATTAATTTTATTTTCTTTGCAGCAGCAGTTGGCGCATTTCCTTCAGCCTGATCAAGTTGGTGGGTATCTAAGAGATCAGTAGCGAAATTTTTGCTCTCTTTCAGAATAGATTGAAGTTTTTTCGGTCTTTCATGTTTTACAACAAGTTTCAGCATCCAATCGTTGGTTGTTTCAAGGTATTTGGCCAGTCCGATTGTGGTGATTTTGTACGTAAGTTCAAGCTGGATCAAGCCTCGACCTCCCTGAGCTCTGGGAAGGTAAAGACGATCCACGTCTGCCTTTGGATGGTGCATCTTATTACAAGTCAGTAGCTTGCGGATTTTTCTATCAATTTTGATTATTTCACTGGTATTCTAGTTGAGCACATTGAAGCTATAAAGAACAACTGGGACTGCAAAGGAATTTATGGCTAACACCTTATTATATGCATTCAGCTCAAACTTCAGAACTGCTCGAACTCTTCTATAACATTCCTTCCTAACCTTCTCTTTCATACTTGCATGCTGGATACCAGAGCCTTCATTTATTTCTAGGTATTTATAGGTTTGTTCCTGCTCAAGTTCCTTTATTACTGTTTCGACACGTAATTCTATTGAACTTGAATTTACCAGTTTCCCTTTCTTAAAAGTGGCTTTGGCACACTTTTCAAGGCTAAACTCCATCCCGATATCGTCAATGAATCCTTTCTCAGTATGTAGTAGTCCTTCAAGCTCTTCATCATCTTTGCCATATAGTTTTAAATCATCCATATAAAATAGATGGCTTATTTTCCTGTTGTCAATTTTGTAGCCATACCCTGTTCTATTCAGTTCACTTGAGAGTGGTATTAGTGCTATGCAGAAAATTAGTGGTGAAAGTGAGTAATAATAATAATAATAATAATAATAATAATAATAATAATAATAATAATAATGATAATAATAATAATAGTAATAATAATAATAATAATAATAATATTTTCATTATTATTATTATTATTACTATTATTATTATTATTATTATTATTATTATTATTATTATTATTATTATTATTATTATTATTATTATTATTATTATTATTATTATTATTATTATTATTATGTTGTTATTTTCCTTCTTTCTTCAAATTTTCTTCCATTTCTCGCCGAGTGTTTTCTGTACACCTAGGGCAGAGAAACTCGTTGTAAGCATACCCAGTTTACACACGCAAATTCACAGGTAAAACATGTATTTAAGAAAAAAAAAATATTCATGAATGGATGTTGTTTTCACAGCGATAATGCTCTTCTCAGTACATGGGTCGTTCCAGTTTACACAATTTTTTGCACTTCCTGTAGGGATGGTAAGCCTGGTATCATTTTCAAATAGGTTTCAGTACCTTTTCTTATCATTCCTAGAGATCCTACAATCACTGGTATGGTAGTCGCCTTGAGGTGCCACATTTTTTCAATTTCTATTAGCAAGTCTTTATATTTACTGATCTTGTCAAATTCTTTCGCCGCTATATTATGATCAGAGGGAATACTCATGTCAATTAATAAACACGTCTTCTTTGTCTGATCTTTTATAATTATATCCGGTTTATTAGCTTTTATAGCCTTGTCGGAATGTACGGGGAAGTCCCAGAGAATCGATACATTTTCTCCCTCAGTCGCAGCTTCAGGATGGTGTTTATACCATTTGTCAGCGGTTTTGATTTTATAATGCTGACATATTGTCCAGTGTAAATACTGGCCTATTATTATTATTATCATTATTATTATTATTATTATTATTATTATTATTATTATTATTATTATTATTATTATTATTATCATTATTAGTATTATTATTATCTTTGACTCTAAAATCCCCATCAGCAGACCAAGAACCTCTCCAAGTATCCTAGCAGTCCTTAATAATACTGCTTTCTGAAGCTGCACTAAACTAAGTTTTATGCTTATTTCTTCAAATTATTATTATTATTATTTGTGCTGTTGCTGTTGTGTTGTTGTAGTTGTGTTGTTGTTGTTGTGTTGTTGCAGTTGTGTTGTTGTTGTTGTTGTTCTTGTTGATTCCATTTCGCTTAACATATTAGACTTGGAAAAATTCCCAACACCAGGAAGTAACCTTAGATGCTTCCCCTAGTATCCTAGTTGTCCCTAATAATACCGTTTTCTGGAGCAGCACTAAACTAGGTTTTATGCCTATTTCCTCTATCCACCTGTTCAAACCTTTAGGGATAGTTCCTAATGTACCTATGTCTACAGGGATACATTTTATCTGCACTTTCCAAAGACTTTGCAACTCAATGGCTAGTTAGGTCCTGGTACTTTGTTATCTTATCATTTGGGACTCAAAAGTCAATTACGTGGCACCATTACCATAATGTCAGAAATCCTTATTATCATTTTTCAGAAATGGGCAGAGAAAAAGCTGTCCCTGAAAGGCCGGGTGGAAGTGGCGAATGTGTACATAGTTTCCGTCAACTACTACCGCCTGACTGTCGCGCCTTGCCCTACTTAGTGACTGATCAAGATGGAGTGCTTGCTCTTGCATTTTATGCGGACGGGACGTGTTCTGCTCGTGAGACGACCCATCGGCTGTCAGCAGCCGCTGAGTGCAGGAGAGGGCATGCTGTTGCTAATGATACGCAGACTGCGCTGAAGCGGCAACATCTCCAGCTTATGTTTTACTGTATTGAGAATGTTTTACATAAGACGTGTGCGGTGTTTCGCGATGCTATTTTCTTTATATTGAATATATACGCAAGTCCTGGGCGTTTCAGTTGCGTTTTTGTTTGCATTTTTATACTGTTTGTTTCTGTTTTCAGGCCTCACATTCAGGTTATTGTTATTTCGAGATCTTTGTATTTCAATAGTTTTCCATTTCTTTTAAAGATACAGTGTCTTCTTCTGTAATTGTTATGTCGATTACGAAGCATTTTTCTCCTGGTTCTCATTAACAACAATCCTAGTGTGCATAGGCATACCCGAGAATATAATTTCTGAATATAGCTGCCCACTCGATAATGTCTGGGGGTACTTATTCATTCAGATTCAGTAGTGAACGGAAGCCAAAGACTTCTGCTGTTTGTATATTCTGCATTTGGTGTTAAGATCCTTTTTTATGACTTTGTTCTTATAATTGTTTGTGGTCACGCATTGGTTTTGCGCAGCGAGAAAGCCAGTTCTCCATTTCTGCCTTTAGGCCGCAGCTACTGAGTCATTGTTGGTTTTAACTTTAATTTAGCTCTTCTATATTGAGCCTAGCGGGGTATTGATCATGGAGTAGTTTTTCTCCCTATTTCTTCTTGAGGATGTTTTGTAATTCTGTTTCCATGCTTTTTTTTTTTTGCTTAACAATCTTTGTTGTGTTTTTTTCATTAAAAACTTATTCTATGCAGTAAAAACATATTTCTGCCTTTTACTTTAAACTTGTTTGTATATAGAGAAACGCTTTGTGTTTTTATCTTTGTTACATTTATCAGTCCTCATTCTATGTTTCTAATTATTTTTCCAGTCTGACTTTGTTATTTTACAAATAACAACAACACTTTCTCTAATATATTCCTCGGGATATAAAGAAAAGGTGGGATGGTCGCGGCTGGAACGACTTTACTCGTAGCCTTTCTGGATCAGTAATATCTCGGGAATAACAGCGGCAAAATTTCATAGAATCCATGTATAAGCACAAAGACAAGCGAACATATACACATTCATACAAACCCAAACATATTCACTCCTACAAGATATACAAGCAAAAGCATGTATATATTGATGCATACATACATATATATATATACATATATATATATATATATACATATGTATATATATACATACATATATATACATAAATACATAAATATATATATATATAATTTATTAATGAGGGTAGAAATTGATATCAATCAATTAAAACCACTTGTTTCGCATATTAAAAAAAATCCGAAGATTAAAATTATATTACATACAAAAATAAGAAGAATGACCAGCAAATGTGGACTCCTATATGCTAGAAATAGATGCTGAAGACATTTGTCTTGCCCTTTTACAGTCTGTTGTGTCGCTAAATTTTTTACTGAGAACATATCTTTTCGTGGTTAGATGATTCGGCATCTATTTCTAGCATATAGGAGTCCACATTTGCTGGTCATTCCTCTTATTTTTGTATATACATATATATATATATATATATATATATATATATATATATATATATATATATATATATATATATATATTCGGTGTGTATTCAAAGCAATGATTAGTAACATTACGAAACCGGTATGCTTTTGAATCTCTTTAACAATTCACAATAATAGTATATATCTATCGTTACTTTTCATAAAAAGCGTTTACGTTTTTTTGATTTCCAATGTGCATTTTCGTTTATTTTTCTTCTTACTTTCCCCTTACATTTCCACGTGTAGTTTCTCTTTGTTTTTGTAACATATTTCTATTATATACATATATATATATATATATATATATATATATATATATATATATATATATATATATATATATATATATATATAAATTCAAAATTCAAATAAGTTATTATCTTCAAAACAATAATGATAAAGTGGCCAGCAAGCATAATCCATATAGGCAAAATATATATTGTGCCCTGACTTTTAATGCATAAATGTATATACATATGGGTGTGAGTATGTATATATATATGTGTCTGTGTATATATATATATATGTATGCATGTACCTATGTATTTATGTATGTATGTATGTATGTATATATATACATATATATATATATACATACATATATAAATACATACATATATACATACATCCTCATATGCAGGGATATATACATAAACATACATATTTACATATATATACATGCACATATATGCAACCATACATACATATGCACACGTATACATATATACATATATACATATATACGTACACACATGTAGACATACATATACACCTATATGCTTATATACATATATATATATGTCCACACATACATGCATACATATGTTCGCATATATACACATATAAGCGCGTGCGCACACCTCCATCTTTACAATCTCGTGCACGCTCAAAATCACATACACACACGCAGAAGTCATCTCTGCGTACTATATATACATTCGTGTGTGTGTGTGTGTGTGCGCTTGTGTGTGCTTGTGTGTGCTTGTGTGTGCTTGTGTGTGTGTGCGTGTGTGTGTGTGTGTGTACACTTCGCATGCCTTAGCAACTGTCTACATCAACAACCTTAGTTACTACCACCGCTACAAGCACCACCGCTGTAACTACAAACACTGCTGCTGCTACTACTACTACTACTACTACTACTACTACTACTACTACTGCTGCTGCTGCTGCTGCTGCTGCTGCTGCTGCTGCTACTACTACTACTACTACTGCTGCTGCTACTACTACTACTACTACTACTACTACTGTTGCTGCTGCTTCTGCTACCGCCACCACTACCACCACCAACATTACTACTACTACTACTACTACTACTACTACTACTACTACCACCACCACCACTACTACTACTACTACTACTACTGCTACTACTACTACTACTACCACCACCACCACCACCACCACTACTACTACTACTACTACTACTACTACTAATAATAATAATAATAATAATAATAATAAAAATAATAATACCCATTCTAACAGCTACTGCTGCAGCCGTAATACATCGCCAAGCTGAGCTGACACATGTCTTCCTCTAATCTTGAGACAATACCTTCTCGATTTACTGACACCTAGCGGCGTATATAACACAGTTCACGCACGCATGCACGTATACACACTCACACACATCTATATGCGTATGTGTGTTCTCACACACAAATATAAGCATACATAAGAAGATATACACATACGCCTATATATATATATATATATATATATATATATATATATATATCTTTATCTATACACACACACACTCTCTCACACACACACACACACACACACACACACACGCACATATATATATATATATATATATATATATATAGACACGCACAGACAGACTCAGACTTCGAAGGATACTTGCCAAGATATACGCATGCTCACACACCCGTTCAACCAACCCCGTTAGGCCATTTCGTTTGATTCTTAAGATTCCAAAAGCTTGACTTATTGAAGCAAAGGAGCAGGAATTAGTTGTGACAGCAACAGACATAATCTGTACAAACTGATTGACCCCAGATGTCTTGGACACTCTACGGAATCGGACACACACATATACACACTCCTACACAAGCATACATTTATACACACACACACACACACACACATGCATACATGTGTATATTTATATATATAATCTTATATATATATATATATATATATATATATATATATATATATATATAATATATATATATATATATATATATATATATATATATATATATATATATATATATATATATATACATATATAAATATATATATATATATATATATATATATATATATATATATATATATAAATATATAAAATCATAAATATATATATATATAAAATCATAAATATATATACACACATTAACGCCCACACCTGCATATATTCATAGGCATATATAGGGGGGCATATGTACGTATGTCTGTATGTATTTCATATATATATATATATATATATATATATATATATGATTTGTAAATATGTATATTTATACATATTGATAGATAGATAAATAGACAGACAGAGAGAGAGGGAGAGAGAAAGAGAGAGAGAAATTTTGTTTGCATTAGAAGTGAATATATTTTGATTGTATTTAACATTACATTTATTCATTTTTTTTAAAAATAAATTAAAGCGGAAACATTTTAACTGTTCAGAAAATGAAACAATGAATGCTTTCAAATACAAACAAAATATATTTATACACTTAAAATGTAAACACAACATGTGTGTATGTATGTGTGTGTGTGTGTGTGTGTGTGTGTGTGTGTGTGTGTGTGTGAGTGAGTGAGTGCGTGAGTGAGTGGGTGAGTGTGTGTATGTGTGTCAACTAGACACACAAAGGATATGGTTACCACAACCAAAATCTGGCATATATCTCATTATATCTCTAAGCAGAATAGTCGAGGTGGTCCTGTATACCATGAGATGGTTTTAAAACATATACAACTGACACCTTGCGGCATATATACAAAAGTGAGGCATTTCTTGCCAAAACATGATAAAACCAAAGGAAAAAGATGCAAATAAACATGCAATAGGCAAAGACGTCCAAAATAATTATCGCAACAATCTTCCAATCAATTAACTACAATCAACAAACAGATACTGACTGCTGAGAGAACATAGAGAGCATGTTTTAAAAAAATCGAATATATTAAAAGATTATGGAAGCTGAAAAATCACCAGGAAATCTGCCCCAACAACTAAATACAACGGATTACCAGAGTATGCTCCCGAGAAACAATGAAAGGAAATTTTAGCAACAGCTGAACAATGAAAATTAAGATTGGCGGAATGATGTACCAAACGCCGAAGCAAAAGAACATTTGATTAGATATTTAGAGTAAAGAGGTTCAGCATAACAGATGAGCAGAATGTTATAGAAATTTAAAGGAGAAATAGAAAATAACTTGCGAGAAGAGAATTATAGATGAAAAAGGGGAATAGATATTTCAGAAAATAGCAAATTGGAAAGATTCTGGACCAAATGGTGTTCAAGAATTCTGGTTTTAAAATATTTCATGGATGCACAGCTATATACGACTGTTTCTCACTGTGACTGTATAGATAATGGAATACCAATATGGATGACAAAAAGAGATACAGTGCAGAAGGACAAAGAAAAGAGAGAAGTAGTCAGTAATTGTAGTCTTGTTATATGCTTACCATCACTCGGGAAATTGTTGAGTCACATTAGCAGATGAATGGCATAACTTTCTGGAGAAGGAGAATCTATTACCAGACGAGCAAAAAGGGCGCAGAAAGAAGTCAAGACGAACTGTTGATCTGTTGCATAATAATATGATGTTCAATGAGGTATGAATAAGAAGGACTTAGTTGCTGATTGTATGGGTTACAAGTAAACATATAATAAAGTACCACACTGTTGGCCCTTTGAGTACCTGCGCACACAGTAAAGTGTTCAATGAGATTCTTTTTCAGTTAAGGCGATGACATCATGAGAAGTAAAAGAAAAATATGGTAGCGAAACGTTACGATATGAGGATGTACCTGGAGTGGGGATATTTCAGTTAGACTAGCTCTCACTCTCTCTCTCTCTCTTTCTTTTTTTTCTCTCTCTCTTTCTTTTTTTTCTCTCTCTCTCACCTCGTTATTTTTCCTCATTGCATTAATCCTTTTTACAAGCATACTGAGAAAAATCCAGGCTTGCGTGGAAAATAAATCACGTGCTATATGTGGATGACCTGAAACTGTGCACAACAAATGAAAAAAGAACAGTATTCTTTGATCCAAACAGTAAAAATATTTAGCAAGGTTATATGTACGCAGTTTGGTGAAAATAAGTTCGCAGTTTTAATTGTAAAGTGATGCCAAGAGATTAAATCCGAGTACACAAAATCACCACAAGATGACGTCATTAGGTTACTGAGAAATAATGAGGGATACAAGTGCCTTGGATGTTGATGAAAAATAGGATAATGGCAGGAGAAATGAGAGAGATAATCTCAAAAGAGTACAAGAGAAGGATTAGGAAGGTGCTTGGACTAAAAGTAAATGGAGGGAACATTATATTTTGAGATAGTCTGCTCTTTTCTAAAGTGAACAAAGACAGAACGACAGGAATTAGATAGAAGAACTAGGAAACTGCTCACAATACAAAACGCTCACCACCCTCAGAGTCAAATCGAGTCTCTACTTACAACGAAAAGAAGGAAGCAGACGTATGTTCAATGCAGAAGACACAATTAGTACTCTGATGTTGGATTTGTAAAGCTATATTGTGCATAGTGAAAAACGAATATCTCTGCGGCCAGAAATATCAAAAAGCCATTGAATCAGTAAGCTAATTCTATAAAGAGAAGAAAGAACGGTAGGACAAATAGTAGAAAAAAAAAGAGAAGGAATTACGCGACCGATTCATGCAATAAACCAGGGGATTTTGGAAACAAAGAATGGTTGTGGCTGACAGAGGAAAACCTGAAACATCAAATTGAATTGTTTATTATATTGCTAATTTCCAGAAACAAACCGTTAGAACGAACTTTAAAAAGACAAAGACTGTTAAAACTCAGTCAAGGAGCAAAAGCAAAATGAGTGGAAAAGGAAACGAAAGTATTAAGTATCTCATAAATGAATACAGTAAGCTATCACAAGAAACATATAGGCACAGGAGTAACGGTGTAGGTAAAAGATTGGAATGTTAGCTGAGTTTGTGAAATCAAAGTAAAAATAAAGTAGCCTGAAGTGTGATGAGTGGTTCCCAAAGAAATTAAGAAAATCGAAAATAAAACTCAGTAGCCCGAGTGTTGAAGGGATTGTGGACGACAAAAGTGACTTTTGTTCCTGTGGTAATTGGTACACTTGACATAATACCCATATTGCTGCCTAAGAGGCACATTTCTGCAGGCTGGCAGTGCATGTCGACTTGCAGAAATGTACCATCTATTATTCCGCAAAAGTCGTGAGAAAGATTCTTGAGCTTTTGAACAAATAACACATTTTTTCGTCTAACAGCATGCATCTACCGCGTCTCAGAGTTAGAGCTGTCACACAATGACAATGAAGGTGGTGTCATGAGATAGGGACAGAAGAGACATGGTGTAAACATATACCAGGAAAGGACTGAGAGATTGATACATGAAGTTATGATACTTTGAATGTGTCAATCCACCCAGACAAAGAGATTAAAAAGGAAGGTTAGATATTGTTACGAAGAACAACCAAAAAAAAAAAGCAAGGGCCAGCAGACGACAAACCTCAGTATGCTGCTCCCTTCTTTTACTCTCAGATCCTACCCACCTGGAATCCTGACCCAAACTGCACTCAAACTATTGTAAATAGGTTTCAGTCCAGGGTTACACGACATTGGTCGCCATGAATTACATCTTTGAACACTCAGCTGTTGTCCTGACCTATCTGGTTAGCGCAATTCCCACTTAGTACTTCTTTTTCCTTGCTGGAAATTTTAATTTTCATGTTGTCCAATGGCAGAAACCTCGATTTTCATGAGTTTCGAACCACAAAGTTGATGTTATTTGCGTATATCGACACAACTTTCTCGGATCTCATTTCGAACAGGATGCCTATCAATACACCCCTAGCTTTTGGTTATTGAACTGTTGTTCAATTGTCAAAAGCGTCTAGAGATGATGATAAACCATCCCATTGACGGACCGAATGTGAGTGACTTCAAATATTTCCGAACGTGACCATCTAGAAACTGTTGCTGTATATTGAAGATATCCAGCCTCTGAAAGGGTTGGTGAAACCGCGGTAAAGAACAGATAGTCGGTTCTATGAGAGGCTATGGGTTGATCCAAAATAGAACAGAGCAGTACCAAAGGGAGAGTTATTAGTCACACCCACTGCGATGTATCGTATGAGATGACGGTTACCGAAAACAGGACTTTCGGAAATCGCGTAATTAAAACCCCTGACTGTGCTATCAACGATAAGACTCAACTTCTTCACGAGAGATTGTCAAAATCTTAAACTCTTGTCCGCCAGAGTTATAAGGCGGAAATTGTCGATGAATTTCCCCACCCTTATTCGTGTTTTTGCTCAGCAGCACCATCACTCTGCGAATAACATAAAATGGGAATGCTTCTTGTCTGCTACCGTTTTCGATCGACGTCTACTGAGAGTGAGGTGAACATGTATGGTAAACACCTTTAACGTTCATCATGTGTACCATCCATATAAGTGATTCTCAACCATTTTTTACCTATGGATCCCTCTGATTACTATTTTACTCTGGTGCACCCCCCATTGCCATTCGATGTTTGAAAACTAATTTTATAGATACTTTTTTCAAAATACTTGTGTCCGATGAACCATGTAAAATGTTAGAGAAAGAAATCTTGCTCTCTCTTGCAATAGATACATCTAAAGCAAAGTTTTTCGTGGACCCTTAATATTGTAGATCACAAACTTACTCTTTTGCGTTGGTGGACCCCGCAAATTCTTATATGGACCCCGGTTGGGAACCACTGAGCAATATCGAGCAATTGACCCTTGTACAATCATTCACTACCAACACTATTTCGGTTGCTGTCATCAGTCTTTTTTTTTTATAGCATTCCATCATGTCTACCGAAAACCGCGATCAACTATTGCAGTAGACATTAAAGAAGTGATCGACCGCCATTTACAATGATAGTACAATGATATTGTTTCCTTTATAATCACATCTTCTAATCTACTATCTCCTTCTCGACGCTCGCTTTAATACGTTATCGATTCCGCCGTAATGGTCCGCTTCAGAATGACCCACCACTGGTTCTTCCCTCCTGATAATTAGTTCGCAACTTCGAGATCTGTAGAAAATTCTGTGCCAGGAGCAGAGACGGTTGCAGCATGACTAAAGTGTTACTTATTTTCAGTTAAGTAGAGCGAGGCAATGTGAAATGAAATATCCTGTTCAAGGACACACTGTTGCAGCCAGGTTCAAGGATCGAGCCCACCATCTTGTGGTCATGATCTGAACTCTAGGCCACGCGCTTTTTCAAGAGAACAACAACACATCCAGATCGACACACAACAACAACAACAAATATATCTGCAATAATTATTCGGATGACGTCATAACCAGAACACCGACAACAACAATAACAATTAATCAGCTAGTGTAAGTAATTAAAACAAAACAAACCACAGCAGCAGCAGATAAAACAACAATTACATCTGCAGCAACAACAGCTGCAAAATCAATATAGCAACAACAAGTAGGATTGTTACGTCTGTAACTAGAATTTAGACAACAAATACGAAAATGACTACTTACAACCAAACCAAACAAAATGACTACAATTACAAAAAACAAAAAAAAAACAAGCAGTAACAACAGGAGTAACAGCAACAACAACAATAACACTAGTAATAACGATAACAACATTAACAACAACAACAAGTATTACATCTATAAATAGAACAAACTACCAACACAAAAGAAAGCCCCAACGATTACAAAAACAGCACCAATAACAGCACCAACAACATCAACAACGGCAGAAGTAATAACAATGACAACAACAGCAGTTAAATACAAAAACAACAGCTCCAGCCATGTTGCTTTCTTTTCTGTCTGCAACACGCAATGGAGAGTTTTTGTCAGCCATTTTTCTCGTCTGTTCTGCACTTTGAAACAATTTTGACAACATTTCTTACTTGACGTCACGATTCTCAGACATTCTCTGACTCAACTGACAAAATAAATATGCAAAACAATTGAAAAATCACAACAACAACAACAGCAGTTTATTCTTCATACACGGTTTCGAAACCTGACAGTGGTATACAACGCACAACACTTTCACAACACACGGATTATCACATCTGTGAAGGACAAGATGGCAGATCGTTCGTTAAAATGTGTTACTTATATTTAGCTTTGTCCTTTTGCGCTCTGGTTTCACATTCCTATATTTGAAACAGTAAGTTTGAAACAGATCTGAAGGAAGTCTGGCTAGTATTTCTTGCAAACCGAGTGACCACATTCAGGTGACATCTTGTTATTTTTCGCAGTTGTTGATATTGGTTGCCATCTGAATTAGAGCAGAAAGAATATGTTATAGATGAAGCAGTGCTCGATTTTAAGAGTAAATTCAACCATCACAAATAAGATTTTAGACCCACAACCATAATAAACCTTACCTCTTCACTACAATACATACAAAAACTGGAATGGAAATTGTAACTACAACCAGCCGCATGAAGGCCACTACAACCATCCGCATAAAGGCCACTACTACTCCCGCACTCTTAACTGATGGAAGTCTTTTGAGTTCGACAAAGATGATTCTGTTTCCTTGGTGAATAACCTGCTCAAATGATTTGTTTATAATATTCAAATGCTTGTTCTGTACATTAGCTCTCTCCCTCCAAAAGATTGACATTACCTGTGCAGGTGGACTGTGTACCACAAGTTAGATGTTAAAGTCATTGCAGAGCAACATGAAATGGAGTGTTTTACTCAAGAACAGAACGTCCGGGAACAGAACCCACGATGCCGTGATTGCTAATACAACGCCTCAAGCTACTAATGTAGCTAAGAGATACATTATGCTTTATACTTATTGAGGAAATTTTACATCCTGTCTCAAAATCTATGGTAACTATCATAACCTTTGCTACAAAATTCAAAACGGCATTTTAGGTCAAACAAACAAGAAATCCTTAGATTTCAAACTGAATGGCCGTCCCATGATCATTGGTAAAGTATAGGATAAAGTATAGGAAGGTGTATGGTTTAGTGGTTACGGTATTCGGTTCATGATTGTAAAGTTGTGATTTCTATTCCAGGCTGCGCGTTATGTCCTTGAGCAAGACACTTTATTTCATGATGCTCGAGTCCACTTAACTGGCAAGAATAAGTTGTACCTGTATCTCAAAGGGCCAGTCTTGTCCCATTGTGTGTCACGCTGGATCTCCCTGAGAAGTACATTAAAGGCATGCATGTCTGAGGTGTGCTCAGCCACTTGTGCATTAATTTCATGAGTAGGCCTTTCCGTTGATCGGTTCAACTGGAGCCCTCATTGTCGTAATTGACGGAGTGCCAGTTTCTTTCTGTAGGATAATTTCTTTATAATTTTGGCACACGGTAAGCAGTTTTAAGGGGAAAGGAAAGTCAATTACATTGAGTTCAGTACTTGACTGATAATTTGGTTAATCGACCTCAAAAGGATAAAGGGCAACCTCGGCGGGAGTTCAAGTCAGAAGATAAAACCTGAAGAAATGCGAGTAGGCATGTTCTCCGACATGCTAACGGTTCTGCCAGTTCACCACTTTAAAGTAAAGAACAAAAATAGATAATTTACGTTGCCATGATAGGAGCAGGCGTGGCTGTGTGGCAAGAAGCTTGCTTACCAACTACATGGTTTAAGGGACAGTTTAACTACGTGACACTTTGAGTAAATGTCTTCTAGGGTAGCCCCGGGCCAACCAAACCCTTGTGAGGGGATTTTGTAGATGGAAACCGAAAGAAGTGCGACCCTATACTATTTGTGTGAAAAATTCTAAATGCTACATTTATTTCTTAATTCACCTGAAGAAAACTGTTTTTTGTACATGATGTGTTTGATTTGTTCACGTCTGAAACAGTTGTAGTGAACTTCAATCCATTTTAGTTATCGTTTTTATATTACACAACACTCGGAACCTTCCCTTCTTTGGATCATGAGCCTACAATGGACCGTGGACTGCATGACATTATACTCTTGTTTGATTTTGCGTATACGCTGGTTGAATTTGAACTACTTTTGTGGATGTATAAGTAGCTTTGAGGACAAATCCGTATTTGATTTAGTGAATACGTGAGTGTCCGTACACACTGTTAATGCACGGGTATGCTGTCCTCGACTCTACATTGGTGCTTTTGTTATTAAACTATCTCGATTCTATTGGATCCTGAAAATAATTATATATAGAGGGTGCGAGGTGTAAGTTGTCGCTATTTTCATACTTCTAATTTCGCGCATGCGTATGTTTGGTTTTGATTTTGTCGACTAGACAGTATAGTAGGGTCAGCTGCGCACCGTCTGTGAGAAAAACAGCACCATGCTGCAATTTACTGTGCCAGAAATTTGGAAAATACATGCTGTACTGCTTGGCGTTTGCGCCGGAGGCCCCAATACAGACATTTCGGAGTGGTTGGGTGTCAATCTGAGGACGGTGTAATCTGAGGACATTTACTGAGAGTAATAAAAAATCAAACATCCTGTCAACATCATGGTGTTTGGAGTGATCACTAGTGATGGTGACATTATGCCTCCATTCATCTTCCCACATGATCTCAGACTAAGCATGGTGGTCTACATCGTGCCTGGAGGAGACAGTATTGCCCTGAGTCAAGAGGGTGGCTGCTGCAAGACCCTATGTCTGGCAACAGGACTCTGCACCATGCCACACAAGCAAGAGAACCCAGTCATGGCTGTCAGACAATTTCTGCGACCATATCACCCCTAACATCTGGCCACCTAACTAACCAGACTGCAGCCCCCTTGATTATGATGTGTGGGACACAGCTGAGCGAGAAACCAACAAAACTCCTTGTAACACCAACGATGAGCTGAAGGCAAGGGTTATGGCAGCATTCACCAACTTAAACGAGGAGACCGTCCAGAAAATTTGCCGGAGATTCCGAAGTCGTCTGCAAGCCGTGGTTGAAGCCAATGGCGATTTTATTGAATAAATTTACTCTTTATTATTTCAAAATAACTTTCGTAAATATATGTGTTAAAATAAGACGTCAGTGTTGTTTTCATTTTAGCATAATTTCGACGACAGTTTATTCACTGCACCCTCTGTATGTGTGTGTGTGTGTGTGTGTGTGTGTGTGTGTGTGTGCGTGTGTGTGTGTGTGTGTGTGTGTGTGTGTTTGTGTGTGTGCGTGGTCACAGTCCAATGACTGAAACAGGTAACAGATGAAAGGTAGATCCAGTAACTCCAATAGATCGGCTTGAAGTTCACTACTTAACCTCCACTAACTGTAAAAAGCGAGAACCAGTTTCCATTCGATCCAGCATCATTTCTTTTTGCCATTCACTCCGACACAGCCAGAACGCTACAAAAGACACGTAGATCTCAAGTACCTACACAGTGAATCATCCAATTTATACGAACAAATCAACCGCACTACATGCAAACATTCTTCTCACTTCCATTTCTAAACGTGTGCGTGCGTGTAGTACGTGCATAATTTTACATGTGTGTGAGTAACAACTATGAATATATACATGCACATACACACACACACACAAACGCACATATATATACATACATATATAGATATAAAAAAATATATATACATATATGTATGTGCATATATGTATATATATATATATATGTATATATATATATATATATATATATATATATATATATATATATATATATATATATATATATATGTATATATATAAGTATATATATGTGTGTGCGTATATATGTATGCATATATATATATATATATATATATATATATATATATATATATATACATATGTGTGTGTGTGTATGTAAGTATATACATATATGTGTGTATATACATATACATGTATGCACACAGACGCGCGCACACACACATAAACACATTCAGAGAAGTACATAAAAATACATTTGCAGGTGTGCATGCTTGTGTTAGTGTGTGTACGTGCATACGTATAATACAAAGTTATATATATATATATATATATATATATATATATATATATATATATATATACATATATACACATGCACATATATATATTTGTGTGTGTGTGTGTGTGTGTGTGTTTGTACATACATATACACACAAAGAGAAGCACATATAAATATGTTTGTTCGCGTGAATGAATGCGTGGTTGGTGCGTATGTGGGTATGTATGTGAAGAGGGAAACAGAGAAACTCAGAAAGAAACAAATGAGAAAGAAGGAAGAGAAAGAAGGAAAGAAAGAAAGAAAGAAAGAAAGAGAGGAAGTAAGGAAGGAAGAGAAGACGGCGTGTGCCTATAGGTTGTGGCATAAATAGTGGCGCTAAAATGATAGACAGATGTTTAATTGTAGTGAATACTTAAACTGCATCACAAGAGATCGTTTGTCTTGTTTACAAACATCTTACTTCTGTTGAATCTGTCAAATTGTTTGTTTCTTTATACTTATTTCTTCTTTACATACGTACATACATTTCTATCTGATATGTACTCGGATGTTCATTGTGCATTTATATGCGCTTCTATATGATGCATATATCTGATGCATACATACATATATGTATACACATATATATATATATATATATATATATATGCATATATGTATATATGTATATATATGTGTGTAGACATATATGCGTGTATATATGCATGTATAAACATACACATGTATATATATATATGTATGTATATGTGTATTTATATTTATATATACACAGACACGTACATATGTGTGTGTGTGTGTGTGTGTGTGCATGTGTGTGTGTGTATACATCCATCCATACATTATATATTTACAAATAAATGCACAATGAACATCCGAGTACATATCAGATAGAAATTTGCGTATACATACACGCATGCACGCATGCATCCATCCATCTATACATACATACATACATACATACATACATACATACATACATGCATGCATAGATACACCCATGTATGTTCATGTGTGTATGTGTACGTGTGTGTGTGTGTATGTACGTAATCGATATCTTAAACGTCACCATAACATCTTCCATCATTTTAATCCAATGGTGATTTCAAAGAAATCGCTTGAATCAACTTGAGTAGTCGATAATCTAGTTTATTGATACACAGGGTATGAGGGAGATATTTGATCCTTTTTCTTTTTGAGCCCAATTTGCAACGGATCGTGAGTACTTCACAATTTTCTATTGCCTGGTACATCTCCTATTCAAAATTTACTAAAAGAGAGCACCTCCCTCTTCATTCTGATTCGCCTCTTCATGTGGAACCTGAAAATATTGACCAGAGATTCGCCAGAAAGGAAAGCACCCATCTTCAGCCCTTTCAATCTTGTCCACAACATAACCTCTTTCGTCATGGCCACCAGGCAGATGAAAACTGTCCAGCGTTCACGACCAAAGGAAGCGGCAGAACAATCTTAACAATAGACTCGATTGATAGCCGGATTCGTGCGCCACGCGACAGTAACTGCTCAACATAAACCCACACGTCAGAAATTGGAGGACACTGACTGGACGAATGTGTATAGAACGGTTTCATCGCTCATCTGCGCACATCTCAGGCAGCTCCTACTGACGACACTTCCGTGCCAGTGGAGTTTATCCCGAACCAGCAACGCTCCCCGGTAGCATTGCCAAGCCACGAATTTCTGGAAGTTATCCATAGGCCTCTGCCCGAAAGTCCTCGGGCCCATTGAACGGCTTTCGTCCCATCGTGTCTAAGTGCTCGTGCCTTAGCTCTGACAGCGCAACCTTTGTGTTTCGCGTTGAAGAATTCGTCGAGTGTCAATCTCGCTGAGAGCACGTCGGTCGCGATGCCTTTTCTAAAAGCCTCGTCTAACTTTTGACTAGCCCTGCCTCTACTCTTTTTCTTTCTACTGCTAGTTCATTGCTAAACTTTATCGATTCTATTCCAATCGCCCTTTTCAGGCGATTAGAACAGAATCGCTTGATTATTTATTGTTGATTAATGCCCCCGTCA
Source organism: Octopus bimaculoides (assembly GCF_046866305.1). Lineage (NCBI taxonomy): Eukaryota > Metazoa > Mollusca > Cephalopoda > Octopoda > Octopodidae > Octopus > Octopus bimaculoides. The sequence goes on from NC_142952.1 coordinate 17,964,045, forward strand.
ACGCTCTCTTAACTAGTTCACTAATCCGATCACTGAAATCTTTACGCACCGGCAGCGACGTGCTCAGCTTCCAGTAACCGACTCCCTGTCTATGAAGCCTATCTAAGCCGACTGTACAGATCACGAATTTGTAGTATGTGTAGTCGACTACTTTAAACTGTGGACAACCTATGCTGTCCTTATCTGCTACTCTACACAGAATACCCTATCCAGATACGATCTGGATGACCCGATGCAGTTTGACCAGGTCCACAGCGGCACATCCGGGGAATCCAATCGATACCTGTCAGACAGTTGGAGTCGTCGGAGCAGGTTTGTGAGGCTTTTGCACCTTTCTTTCTTATCTGTTAAACCTACAAAGTCCCTACTTACATCTAAAACTCCAATCCTATCTTCCACTAACACTAAAGAGCGGGACGTTCCCAGGAAGGTTCCAGACGTCTGAAGAAATCTGGTCGTCCTGCTCCTGTCGGGGCATAAACAGCAACCAGCCTGAAAGTATGTCCTTCGCTGCCTATCATGTCCAGGACCACCGACTTACCTTTCGGGTCCAGGAAGTTCGTCCTTATTGCAAGATCCAGATTTTTCCGAAGCATCACGGCGACTCCACCTCCCGCTCCCGGACAACTTGGAGATACGTACACCTCATAATCACCGAAAATGGGTCGGAAATTTTGGTTTCGCTAATGGCTACCACGTCGACACTTAGTGCCCTAAGGTCATTGAGCAGGTGACCACGCGTCCAAGGTGGCCCCAGGCCACATACATTCACGCTGCCTATTCTGTACAAGACCATATTGTCGGAAAAAGGAAAGAAAGGAAATGGAAAACTTACTTGGTTTTATTTAGAGGGGCGGATTGCCCGTCCCTCGTTTTGGCCTGGGGTGTTTCCAAAAGTAAATCACCAAGAATTTTCTTGGTAATATTCCCTCGAAAATCTCCGATTTCCTGTGAAAAGTGGGTTTTTTTAAGTGTGTGTATGCGTTTTGTGTTGTTTGAATGAATGGATGAATAATAATAATAATAATAATAATAATAATAATAATAATAATAATAATAATAATAATAATGCTACTTCAGCTCTCATTTAACAACCCTTATCTTTTTTACAAATCACCATCAAAAGCAACGATAACGAAGATACTGATGTACACAAAGAAAACGTTGCTTTTTGATGACGAATCAAGGTCCCACTGCCCAAGGCCCCACTGCGTGGCATCTTGGGCAACTCTCTTCTACTATAGTCTCGGGCCGACCAAAGCCTTGTGAGCAGATTTGGTAGACGGAAACTGAAAGAAGCCCGTCATATATATGTATATATATATATATATATATATATATATATATATATGTGTGTGTGTGTGTGTGTGTGTGTGTGTGTGTGTGTGTGTGTGTGTGTGTGTGTGTGTCTGTTTGTCCTCCTCCCAACATCGCTTAACAAACGATGCTGGTGTGTTACGTCCCCATAACTTAGCGGTTCGGCAAAAGAGACCGATAGAATATGTACTAGGCTTACAAAGAATAAGTCCTGGGGTCGATTTCCTCGACTAAAGGCGGTGCTCCAGCATGGCCGCTGTCAAATGATTGAAACAAGTAAAAGAGTAAAGAGTAAAGAGAATCCAAGTCAAACATTTGCACGTTAATATCACAGCGGGTCATCTGGAACACTCGTCGTCGAAACCGACGGAGTGCCAGTTATTGTTTTGTTATTTCCTTATGGTTTGACCTCGATAAAGAGGTGTTACCTTTCCCTTTCTCGGGTCTCCAAGCTTGTAATAATAGTTGCTCTTCAACCATTGCATGATGATGCTCGCAGGAAAAAAATGAGGTAAGGAAGAATTTCAAGAGGCCGACTGGTGGAGAAGCCGGAGTAAGAAGAATAATGTGAAAGCTGGAGGAGAAAAGTGACGATTGATTCGAATGGGTTTAGGTGTAAGTGGCCTGAAACCAAATGATTCTTAGGGTAAACAACAAGATAAAAAGATAGCATGTCTGTGAACCAATGGTTGGAGTGTGTGAGTGAGCAACTTCACGCCAGTAAATTGGGTGGATGTTTTGGGGGTACGGTTTTGAACGTCTATATGCGTAATTGCAACACAATCCTTGGTGTAGGAACAATACTTCACTAGGAGACTCACATCAATTTTATAAAGGTTTATAGCTGTTGAAAGATGTTGGGATCTATTGGAAGTTGCTAAAAATAATAAGAGTATTACATTGACGAATAGCGAGGCAAGAGGGATTGTACTTGCTTGGAATGAGACATTCTCCCGTGCGATATTAATGACGTACATAAAGAAAGATTAAATAGTCTGTCGTGTAACTGGAGCAGATCCTTCTATCTTTATATTATTCATTCCTTGAATACGACACACATTCAAGTGTACACTGCAATGGAGCGCCATATAATAACAAAGTAAACTAATATTTTAAACAAAAGCACAGAGATAATGTCAAAATGCCGTAAAGCAAATAAATTCTTACTTGTCAAATTACAAGAGCGAAATATAAATTCGTTTCTTTACTAGATGTAATCAAATAGGACCAAGCCAGAGTTCTCAATAAACAGTTCCGCGGCGCTGGGCCAAGGATAATTCCGTTAACATTCAAATATTCTTCGTTGATATGCTGCATGATAAACACTTCGCTGTGAAATATGAAGTAGTAGAAACAGATTTAAAAATGTGTGTATTTGTGTATGTGTGTGTGCCTGCGTGTGTTTACAAAGTTCATAAAATGCAAAACTACAATTAAGTTTATATGCATATGTCGCTGTTCGTACTACAAGTGTAAATATATATACATAAACATACATATATACATATAGATATAGATATATATATATACATACATACATGTGTGGGTGTGTGGGTGGGTGTGTGCGTGTGCGTACGTATGCATGTGTATATATGTATATATCCATTTCACGCACTTGTTACTTGAAGCTGTGAATGTTAGTCATTCTCGATCTTTTAGTTTAACCAACCAAAGGTCTCGTCTTCCCTCTCTCTCTCCTCTCTCCTTCTCTCTCTCCTCTCTCCCTCTCTCTCTCCTCTCTCCCTCTCTCTCTCCTCTCTCCCTCCCTCTCTTCCCCCTTGTTACTCCATGTTTCGTTGCTCAGGTTTATTATCTAATCATCCATCAGTCCGTGCTTTGTTCACTTTTCTTCCCTCCCCCCTCCCCTTCTTCTCCTCCTCCTCCTCCTCCTCCCAAAACAACAACAACAACTACAACCAAACTCCCCCACTAACCCCACTACCGTCGACAACGCTCCACTAACCCACGACAGGTACACCATAATATATATGTATGCGCGTGTGTCTTTAAGCGGGTGCATATATATCTATATATATATATATATATATGTAATGTATGCATGTATGTATATTATATGCACATAAATACACATACAGATTTAAACATACGTATATACATGCACACACACATACATATATATATATATATATATAGATGTATATATATATATGTATATATATATATATATATATATATATATATATATATATATATATATATATACAGACATATATAAATATATACACAAACATATATGTGTTTAAATATATATATATCACGTGTATGTGTGTGTATATACACAAGTGCATGCATATACACGTATACAGGCACACATTCATACATACATACATACATACATACTGGCTGTCATGTGATTGTATTGTCATGCGTCAAACTAAGCTTGTAAAAATGTCAAGTTGTGAGATGACATTGATGTGATCAGACCGTGGAGACGGTAAGAGAGAGAGGTGGGGTAGAGAAAGAGAGCGAGTGAGTGAGTGAGTGAGTGAGTGAGTGAGAAAGAGAGGTCCGAGTGAGAGCGAAAATGGTGGATGTCAGGTGAGTAAGGAAGGGTACAGTGAGCTGGGGTTAACTCCCAGCTTATTTCACTAGTGTAATACCTACGAGTGTACGCAGCACGAATATATACCATGATCAACTGCACCACCACCACCACCACCACCACCACCATTACCACCACCACCACCACCACTATTACCACCACCACGACCGCCATTACCACCACCGCCATTACCACCGCTGCCACCGCCGCCACCACCATCAGCATACTACGACACGCTCCATGTCTATAACCAGCGCAACCAATATCAATGCCACGTCCACCACCAACACCGCCATATCGCCACTACCACAACCGCCACCATCACCATTACCACCACTACTATTACTACTACTACTACTACTACTACTACTACTACTACTACTACTACTACTACATCACTATTATCATTAACCTTATTACCAACATTGTCGTCATCACTACCATGACCACCACTACTAACACCAACGCCATCAGTACTACTACTACTACTACTACTACTACTACTACTACTACTACTACTACTACTACTACTACTACTACTGTTGTAGAGCAATGACATCATGGGTAACAGCTTGGCAAATGTTTGCCAAATTCCACGTAGTGCCAAATACAAAGACTAAACGTAGCAGTTAAAATGGAAATATTGGAAGAGTCATGTACTGGGAATCCATATAATCGACTCCATTCCTCTCTCTGTGCCAATGCAAGAAACCAATACTGGAATCGTTGTAGCCTTCATCATACAATAGAATGGAGTGCGAGTAACTGTTTGGATAAATGTAAAATGACAGACGTTCATGCGTACTATTTACTATTCTATATAATAGTCATAATAATAAAGGTTTCAATGTTTGGCACAAGGCCAGCAACTTCGGGGAAGGGGCTAAATCGATTACATCGATTACATCTAGTCTTCAGCCGGTTCTTATTTTTCGACCTCGAAAAGATGAAAGGCGCAGTTGACCTCGGCGGAATTTGTACTGAAAAATTTGAAAACGAGCGAAATGGTGCTTAGTATTTTGCTCGGCGTGTTAGCAGTTCTGCCAGTTCGCCGCCATAATAAATAATAATAATAATGATTTCATTTGTTTGCCACATCATAATAATAATAATAATAATAATAATAATAATAATAATAATAATAATAATAATAATAATAATAAGAGAGCAATACTGAAGACAGAGCTGAACGCGAGAAACAGGATCGAAGCGATCAATGCTCTAGCCATACCAGTCGTGACTTACAGTTTCAACATCGTTTACTGGTCAATTACTGAAATATGTAATGTTGACAGAAAAATACGAAAACTGTTGACAATGCATAGAATGCACCACCCTAAGGCAGATATAGAACGTCTTTATCTGCCAAGAAAAGAAGGAGGCCGAGGACTTTTACAGCTAGCATTATCAATGAAGGTAGCCACAATTGGCCTAGACACCTATCTGAAAAACTCTGAGGACTGGATGCTAAAACTTGTCTTAAAATATGAAAGCAAGAAAGCATCTTACTCAGTAACAAAACAGGCAAAGGAATATCTAAGTGAATTCCAATTGCAACAAATTCAAGAATTAGACGAACTAGAAACGCCTGCAGAAAAAGCTAAGCGCTTGAAAACCCGTGCTAAAATTACTGCCTTAGCTATTATGACTGAAAAATGGCATGGAAAACCTCTCAATGGCAAATACCCAAAGAGAGCGAATAATGCAGATATTGACAAAGCCCTTACCCACCAATGGTTAATGGCCTCTGGCTTGAAATCAGAAACAGAGGGGTTTATCATAGCAGCCCAAGATCAATGCCTACCTACAAAGAACTACCAGGCCAACATATTAAAGAACGGCAGCTCCCCATTATGTCGTATATACCAACAACAAAATGATACCATCGATCATGTTGTCTCCATGTGCAGTCTACTTGCGCCTACAGAGTATCTCAACAGGCATGCTAGAGCTGCACAATATATTCACTGGGTAATATGCAAAAACCTGGACTTGCCCCATGATAAAAACTGGTGGGAACACAAACCACCCCCAGTACTTGAAAATGATCACATTGCACTCCTCTGGAACTTCACCATTCAAACTGACAGAAAGATAGACGCAAATAGGCCAGACATCATACTGAAAGACTTCAGACAAAAATCATGCCTCCTCATTGATATGACTGTCCCAATCGATATAAACGTATCTGTCAAGACATACCAAAAACTGAGCAAATATAAAGATCTTGAAATAGAAATTAGCAAAATGTGGAATCTGAAGACGAAAACAATACCTATTGTCATAGGTGCCCTGGGAATGACAGCGAAACGGGCTGATTACTACCTAGATCAGATTCCAGGAAACCCCAAAATGGCTGAAGTTCAAAAGATAGTGCTCATGGGAACTGCCCATATCCTACGTAAAATACTGTCTATGTGATCTCAAATTTTAAAGCAAACACATAATTTTCTTATGGTTTCTTAAACATTCACTTGAACAAAACTGTACAAATCCAAATATATGGTACCCTAGGCATAACACCTACATGAACTTCTAACTTGTTGTCTCTTGAGGTCTCTGGGTGAGACTTGGATCCAACTTGTACAAATGCAAAACAAAAGTCAAACATAAAATAATAATAATAATAATAATAATAATAAGACACCGCACACATCCTATGTAAAACACTTTCAATACAGTAATACAGTAACCATAAGAGCATCACAGCAAACCACAGCACATACCCAAGGCACACAGAGCAGCGCTCGGTAGTGCAGTGAAAGCACATGTTATAAAAATAAGACTACTGAATAATAATAATAATAATAATAATAATGATAATAATAATAATAATAATAATAATAATAATAATAATAATAATAATAATACCAGCAGATGACAACGTTTCTCGAAAAGAAATGGAAAAACTTTCAAAATACAAAGACCTGGAAATAGAGATAACTCGAATGTGGAGTCTAAAAACAAAAACAATTCCTATCATAGTAGGTGCCTTAGGTATAATAAAAAAATATTCAGACAAATACATAACAAAAATACCAGGACTTACAAATATATGTAACATACAGAAAATTGCACTACTGGGTACTGCACACATTCTACGCAAAACACTTTCAATACAGTAAACATAAAAGCACCACAGCAAACCACAGCACATACCCAAGGCGCACAGAGCTGCGCTCGGTAGTGAAGTGAAAGCACGTTATAAAAATAAAACTACTGAACAATAATAATAATAACAATAATAATGATGATGATGATGATGATGATGATGATGATGATCTTTTCTACTATAGGCACAAGTCCTGAAATTTGGGGCAGAGTGACAGTCGATTATATCAACTTCAGTGTTCAACAGGTACTTCTTTTGTTGACCACGAAACAACTGAAGGTGAAGTCGTCCTTGGCTTAATTTGGCCTCACAGCATAAAAGCGGACAAAATGCTGCTATGCAACTTGTCCGGTGTGCTTGGGGATTCTACCAGCTTGCCGTCTTCATTCCAACAAATATTATTATTATATTAATGTGGCCATTGAATAAAGTGAGCGTTGTACATGTTGTTGGATTACAAAGTTCCCCAACTGGTTTGGAAAGATAAGGGTAAATGTGAAGGTAGATTATTGGCTGGAGTCGTACGAATCCTCTGCAGAGTTCTCGAAATCTGAATGATGAGTGGTACCTTAGTCCACAGATTGGGGACATCTGAAACGTTGCAACAATCCTAAGCGAAGTTGCTGTGTTAAATAATAATAATAATAATAATAATAATAATAATAATAATAATAATAATAATAATAATAATAATAATAATAATAATAATAACGTTTCTCTAAAAGAAATGACAACGTTTCTCTAAAAGAAATGGAAAAACTTTCAAAATACAAAGACCTGGAAATAGAGATAACTCGAATGTGGAGTCTAAAAACAGAAACAATTCTTATCATAGTAGGTGCCTTAGGTATAATAAAAAAAATATTCAGACAAATACATAACAAAAATACCAGGACTTACAAATATATATAACATACAGAAAATTGCACTACTGGGTACTGCACACATTCTACGCAAAACACTTTCAATACAGTAAACATAAGAGCGCCACAGCAAACCACAGCACATACCCAAGGCGCACAGAGCTGCGCTCGGTAGTGAAGTGAAAGCACGTTATAAAAATAAAAGTACTGAACCATAATAATAATAATAGTAATAATAATAATAATAATAATAATAATAATAATAATAATAATAATAATAATAATTTCGTTTCTTGGCTGCAAGGGCCGAAGACATGGCGGGCAATATCGAAGGACGAGTTGAATTATAGTACAAAAACAAAAGTTACAAAAACATGTGGGGTTAGCATCAATCAAGGGGAGATACTACCACATTAAAAGATATAACAGATGGTATATATTAGAAAGAAGAGAAATAAATAATAAGTAAATAACCAGAATCTCAAATAGCGGGGTAGTCCAGTTAGGATAACCTGGGGTAAACCCCACAAAAAAATCCCGGATTACTCTGATATCTCCAAGGAATGGGAAAGTGCCCTCTTCCAGTTTCATTTGTCCGTATTCATTCGTCGGTGCAATAGAAGGCAGTACATCAAGATAACGATTTCGAGTTGGAAATTTGTTTTTATATTTTCAATTTTTGTCATTATTGGTATGATCAGGTTGTACCCGCTTATATCCTTGGTTGGTCCTTTGACACCTGTGAGATCGATGCTGTTAGTGGCTCTGTGGTAAGAAGCTTGCTTCCCAACCACATCGTCCCGGGTTCAATCCCACTGCGTGACACCTTGGGCAAAGGTCTCCTACTATAGCCTCAGGACGACCAAAGCCTTGTAAGTGGATTTGGTTGTCAGAAACTGAAAGAAGCCGAGGCGGTGAGCTGGCAGAAACGTTAGCACGCCGGGCGAAATGCTTAGCGGTATTTCGTCTGCCGTTACGTTCTGAGTTCAAATTCCGCCGAGGTCGACTTTGCCTTTCATCCTTTCGGGGTCGATAAATTAAGTACCAGTTACGCACTGGGGTCGATGTAATCGACTTAATCCGTTCGTCTGTTCTTGTTTGTTCCCTCTATGTTTAGCCCCTTGTGGGCATTAACGAAATAGGTATTTCGTCTGCCGCTACGTTCTGAGTTCAAATTCCGCCGAGGTCGACTTTGCCTTTCATCCTTTCGGGGTCAATTAAATAAGTACCAGTTACGCACTGGGGTCGATATAATCGACTTAATAATCCGTTTGTCTGTCCTTGTTTGTCCCCTATGTGTGTAGCCCCTTGTGGGCAGTAAAAAAAAAGAAACTGAAAGAAGCCCGTCGTATATATATATGTATATTATATGTGTGTGTTTTTGTGCCTATGTTTTTTCCCCTATACCGCTTGACAACCGGTGCTTGGTGTGTTTACGTCCCTGTAACTTAGTGTTTCGACAAAATACACCGATAGAATAAGTATTAGACTTATAAAAAGTTCTGGGATCGATTTGTTTGGCAAAACCCTTCAAAGCGGTGCTCCAGCATGGCCGTAGTCAACCGATACAAGTAAAAGGGAAAAAGAACATTTTGATCGCGGATCAAATAAGGCGTCCAATCAAGCAGCAGGTAATAATAGTTCTATAGTTCTACCACCTTAATAAGAAGTATACTTCATTGGAGAAGATGTTATTCAATGTCTGCCTCCCTAATTCCTCTGACAAGGCTTGCACTCAGTTAAAGCCACCACAAGACGTACTTGTATAAGGTGTCTCGCAATGAAACAGACCGAACCAATAACCACATGACTGCCAGACGAACTGGTTAAACAGATCAAAGACATAAAAGTGTATGCAAAATGTGTTAATATGGCTATAGTTGTATTATATACACAAAACAGTTGTCAGACATGATGTAATGGAGATATATATAGATGTAATCATGTATAAAATTGATGGTTTCTGTCTGTTTCTGGTGTATAAATGTATGTGCATGTCAGTGAGTATATTTGTCTGTGTAAGAGACAAAATACATTAAATCAAAGATTATAGTTAGAGATCTTTTTTTCTTCTACAAATAACGGATATAATAAATAATAATTGGCAGACGCAGGAGTAGACACCGAGACATAAGCAGAATATTATAAGCTTTGTGCATCTCTCCCTTTTACTCCTCTCTCTCTTTCCAGATGTGTGTGTGTGTGTGTGTGTGTGTGTGTGTGTGTGTGTGTGTGTACAGAGTGCAAGAGGAATTTGAGGACGCTGAATCATCGGTATATTACTCCCTTCAAACTAATTAAAAGCTTATTTATTTATTTCAGATCTTCCATAGCGGATAAAATGCTTAACATAAGAAATATATTTTTAAAAAAACAAAAAAAAAAACACATACAGTCATTGTTGTTATATATGCGAAATGGAGCGATTTAGAAATTGACAGCTTTCTAGATGTTGCACGATCTATTGCACAGAAAGTTTGGAAGGGATTGGAAGCCCCTACACACGGGTAGATTAAGGTGAACGAGGCCTTAAACACACCCGTCAACGGTGCCTCCCTCGACTCTTCCATTGTGTAATTACCGAGATATTATAACTTCAATGATGAAAGTAAAATGATACATTAAAAACACTCGCTTTTTTTTTTTTTTTACGAATCAGTTAGCAGCATGAATATATCAAATATAAATTGATTTTTATATATTCATTAATTTATTTCTCCGTTATTAATTTTATTTGACACAAATTAGGAATAAGAAATATGAGCAGATTATTCTAATGATAACTAAGGAACAGGAAAAGATGTAAATTTTCATTAGGTTTGATGGAGTTTGGAGTTACCTCCCTTTGGTATTTGATACTGATGGGAGGATAACTATTTCGAAATGCATGCAGCCATCACTCCACTAGAGGACACTCTGAACTGACCATAGTGTGTTTACATCCTTTTGTAATATATTTCTTCCGGACAGACTGCTGTGAATAGCCTTGTTGCAGGTTTAAATCTATGAAATATTCCAACTGTTAACGCTTCCAATATGAAAATCTTCATATCTTTGATGTATGTATGTATGTATGTCGGTCACTAGATGTCCTTTTTAATTTTAATTACTGATATGACGCAATGTCTTATGTGTTTGTATATTGTTTTTATTGTCCTCTTAGTTGAAAAATAAACTGGTAAATTGACATAATACAATGTATATATATATATATATATATATATATATATATATATATATATATATATATATTCACTGGATGAAATGCTTAGTAGTATTTCGCCCGTCGCTACGTTCTGATTTGAAATTCCACCGCGGTCAATTTTGCCTTTCATCCTTTCGGGGTCGATAAATTAAGTACCAATGAAACATTAAGGTCGATGCTATCTACTAGTCCCCCTCCCGCCAAAATTTGGGGCTTTATACCTTTAATCGAAAAGATTATTATCACTGGCGTCAGGCGGCGCGCTAGCAGAATCGTTAGCACGCAGGGTGGAATCTTACCCGTATTTCGTTTGTCATCACGTTCTGAACTCAAATCCCGCCGAGGTCAGCTTTGCTTTTTATCTTTTCGAGGTCGATGAAATAAGTACCAGTTGAACACTGGAGTCGATATAATCGACGTACACTTCTCCCGAATTCGCTGGCCTTGTGCCAAAATTTGAAATCATTATTATGATTATTATGTCTATTATATATTTATTAGGGTTTTTATTGTTATAGAATTCAGCTATCCTCCTAGTATTATGCACCGCAATATTTTGGGTTAAGACTTTTGTTAGTGGAAAATGCTAATTTTATCGTGTGCCGATTGAAGATCCAACCGTATTTGATTTAGGGAATTGCTTATCTAAAGCTGCAAAAAAAAATTGCCGGAAGATTAATATTCATTTGCCTGCTGAATAGCGCATAATCCTCGATTTATTCATTCTTTTGTGGGGGTCATTTGTACTTCTGGAAAACTACCTGTTTTATTTTTTTATGAAAGCTACCCGTTTTTTAAAGAGGTTTATCTGCAATGTTGTTATAGTACCTGTCTAGATTAATATCACTCCATAGGGGTTGCTCGTATTTTTGGTTCCTGTCTTAGTATTGCTTAAATTGCCAGTTTTACCAGGGGGTTTAATTGCACATGCATTACCGCGTTTGTCTATATTAGTACTGTGTATGCTATTATTCCGACCCATTATTCTTTTATTCTTTTTACTTATTTCATTAGACTGCGGATACCTCCTAGAAAGCTTTTTCTCGATCGGATCGACCCCAGTACTTATTCTATCGCTCTCTTATGCTGGACCACTAGGATACGGGAATATAAACACACCAACACTGGTTGTCAAGTGGTGGTGGGCAACACACAGACACACAAACATACATACACACACACATGTATACATATATATATATTTATAATATACAACGGGCTTTTTCAGCTTCCGCCAACCAAATCCACTCACAAGGCTGTAGATGGCCTGAAGCTATAGCAGAAGACACTTGTCCAAGGTGTCAGGCAATAGAACCGAATCCGGAATCACTGCATTTTTGACTTTGAGAAAAAAAGAATTTTTTTTTTAATGTTTGCAGACTTACAAAACCTATATCTGTTAAGCAAATGATCTTCTTTAAAAGCATTAAAAATACTATGACATAAAGTGAAGACTGTTTCGGAAATTACCTCCGTTCTCTTTGAGCTTATAAAAGACAAATTTAGCCGAGGCAAAATGAATACAAGATAAGATAAAACTGCTTCTTCATTTCTCCAGAATTACATTTGGAAAAAGATTCATACACATCAATATCCATCTTAAGATTAGAAATTCAATAACAATTTAAAATAACTAGGTCAAATTGAAAGAGGATCATGGGGAAAATGGCATATGATATGAAAATAACGAAACTTGACTCAATCTAAACACTCAACATGAGATATTCTCTATTGCTTCTTCACGATCTACTGTAGTGGCTCTTTTCCCGATATATTTATGCACCATGAAGATAAAGAGAAGTAATTATTGAAATTAGTCATGACTCATTTTACCCCATTTTAAATAAAATCTTTTGAAAACTGAAAATTATCAAATTAGACATTAGTGTGGCAAACAAATTGACTTCAAATCCAATAGAGAAAAGAATATTGATTGTTAAACTTCAGAAATTTTAATAGCAACCTCAATTATAATCAGGTCAAAGTTGAGGAAAATGTTCTTGAAAGGATAGGACCTGTCACTTGATTATGTTTGAAACTCTCTCAACAACAACAACAGCAACAACAACTATACTGACCAATTTTTACTCTTAAAGATGATGCAACAGTACAAAAGGATGACGTAATTATTGCAATGTGATGATGCAATATTTGCAATTTGAAACAGGTAGAGGGGAAATAATGAACAATCAGAAATTACTCATTTTGCGCCAGTTAGCAGTTTTGCCCTTCCTTCTATATCGGTGTGTGTCTGTGTATGGGTGTACGTGTGTTGTGTATCTGTGTGTGCTGTGTGTGTGTGTGTGTGTCTGTGTGTGTGTGTGTGTGTGTGCATGTATGTCTTTGTAAGTATGTGTGTATATTCTTTTATTCTTTCACAATTTTCAGTCATTTGACTGCGACCATGCTGGAGCACCGCCTTGGAGAGTTTTAACCAAAGACATCGACCTCAGAACTTTTTTGTTAAAGTCTAGTACTTATTCTATCGGTCAATTTTGCCGAATCGCTAAGTTACGAGAACGTAAACACACCAACACCGGTTGTCAAGCGG
>NC_142952.1:17982655-17990155 GCF_046866305.1 Octopus bimaculoides
AAATATTACGTCGATGTCGGCGTCGGAGGTGCTAATTGCAGTGGTGGATTGAGCGGTGTGCTTTGTACAAGCCATGACAAATTGTAAATTACAATATTTGTATGATCGTCGGTCGTTAATTGATTTGAGCGACACTATCGCTGTTGGATTTTCTAGTGGTAGTGTCGGCTTTGCTTGTTTTTAGAAGTTGAATAACCTTATGCGGCTTGTAGTTCCATGATAGAGATCGGGTTTCCGATGTTGCTTGGTTTGGCTGCCATTTCGAGTGGACTGGTTGTCGATTAGCTGAACTGAAAGTCGGTGATCACCATTTTAGATGAGTTATGAAATAACCACTCTATAAAGGGGACAAATAATATTGTTTGTGTTGCAAGCAACGGAATTCTTACATTCTCTTGATTTCCTATAATTCAGATCACTTCACGGTCCCAGCAGACAAAATGGAAAAGGCGATGGCTCTAGCTGGGAAGGGAAGCCTGCGGTGTCTAGGTCTTTATGATTTCAGTAAGGGTGGCATGGCGTGGAAGGCAGCATGGCGTAGAAAGCGGCACGGCGTGGAAACTGGCCAGCACTTGATATTTGGTTAGTCTGGTTTTGGCTGCATGTTGTTACCCGTATTAAACGAGTCTATTTGAAATTTTCGCGGAAAACATTTATCTATATCAGGCTGAGTGAAAAGTAAGCAACGTTTTGCAACATGAAATTCACTACAATATTTTTCAACAATGCAGAAATTTTATTCATCAAAGGAAGTACCATTTTAATCAACACATTTTTGCCAACGAGTTACAAGTTTCTTTATTCCGGTAACATAAAAATCTGGAGTTCTGGAGCTGATGAATTCTTTGAATGCACTTTCAGAATTTGTTTGATTTTTGAACTCCTCTCGCAGGAAACCATCAAGGTGCTTTAAAAAGTGGTGGTCAGTAGGAGAAAGGTCTGGGGAATAAACTGGTGAGGAAAAATTTCGAGCTAAGTTCTCTTAACTTCTGAAGCGCCATTAGTGAAACGTGTGGCCGAGCATTGTCATGAAGAATGATTGGCCCTCTTCTGTTGACCAGTCTGGGACGGAAAAGTAGTAGTTTTTCGTTCATTTTGGCAATTTTATAGCATTATGTTTTCGGGTTTTAAGAAGTTATAGTGGATGAGTCCAGCAGTACACCACCAAACAGTCACCATAACCTTCTTTTTGAAGAGCTCGGGTTTAGGGAAGGTTTTCGGTGCTTCATTTGGTCCGACCACTGCGAAGAACGTTTTTTGTTATTGCACAGAATCCACTTTCATCACAAGTTACAATACGGTCGAGAAATGGATCGGTCTGATTACGGAGAGGAAGCGACAAGCAAATTTCATATCTGCGCATTTTCTGATTTTCATTCAAATCGTGTGGTATCCATTTGCCAAGCTTTTTTTGATTTTCCGATCGCATGCATATGGTTGCAGGCAGTTTTCTAGCTAACTCGAAGTTCTTTTGCTGGTTATCGAGTGGTTTTACGTGGATCTTTCTCAATGACGGTCTTTAATTGACCGTCATCGATGACAGATGGGGGTCCACTATGCTCACCATCTTCAAGGCTCGGGTCTCCACTGCGAAATCGTTTAAACCATTTCCGAGCTGACCACTCACAGGTCATTTCCTCACCAAACGTTTCAGCTGCTTTACGTCCTTTTTTGAAGTTGAATAGGAAAATTGCTCGAATATCGCGCTTTGACAGTTCAATTTCAGATGATTGTAACAACGGTAAAAAAAAAAAATCAAAGTTAATTTATTTATGCATTTGGTCAAGTCTATATCTGTATTATCAGACGATTTCAAAAATATGTTTTAAAATATTTCAAAACTTTGGAAAAATCCGGTACAAATTCTTCATAGTTTGAAACGTTGCTGACTTTTACAATGATGACAAGTTTTTTGACCGTATGGTTTTAAACTCCAGTACTGAGTTTTGTATGCATGTTGTCAGGAAAGACAGATTGAATAACGTGAGTCTTATCTACATAAAAGAAAAGTTTTCTTTCATTGAATTTTTTCAGTCATTGGTGTGCTAGATCAAAACAAATCAGGTACCTGTGTCTGGCATCTAGGATTCCTGGTTAAGTTGGTGGTGCTAGGCTAGCATGTTATCCTGGAGTGAAATTCCTCAATCATCCAACTCATTCTATAGGACTCAGTGAAATAGATGAACTAGCTTGTTTCCCCTTTCTAATATTTTGATTGAGATCCCTCCCGATAAAAGAGACTGCATCCGGAATATTTCTAATAATTACATTTAAGGTTTTTCACTTATGTTGATCTACTTCTATGCTAATCATTTTAAAATAAAATATGTACAGACACATACGCCTGTATATGTAAGCGTGTATGTAAATACACACACACACGCACACACACATGCACACACATACAGACATATATATGTACATATGTATACATATATACATACATATATACACACACGCATATATATATACATATATATCCCAATATTATATATATATTTATATATATATATATATATATATATATTGGGAGTTTTCAGTAGTTTTAACAATATGGCTTCTATAAAAATCGTGAGACGAACTCAAACTTTAATATCACGAACTATTTTGCTGTAAAAGAAATGACAAAAGACGGAAAAACTAAGCGTAACTGAAGAAAGATGGTACTTTTTAAATAAATTTTCATTTATATGTTTTTGATTTTTTAATACTTTTTTCACATTTCTTTTGATCTATTCATTTGTACTTTCGTCTAAAGACTGATATTATAAAGCATTAAACAGGAATTCACAAAAACAGACGGTAATTGAAACGTCGATTCTTTGAATAATCATATGCTTGTATAATTAAACTGAACCTGGGGGTGTGGTCACAATATAAGGAAGTCGATCAAGAGTGGACAAATACTTTTATTAAAAAATGTCACAATGGCCGAATTATAAAAAAAAGAACGACTTGTTATGTGTCTCGAAATACGTCTGGAGCTTTTCCGCCATATTTTCCGTTATTTTCCCCTGATTTTAGCTTTCATCATTGTTACTCAAAAACAAATCGTTTATGACTAAAGGTGAAGTGGTTTTATTTCCTACGTGATGACGTTTCTTATGTTATTGTTGATTATGAGGATGATGACGACAACAATGTGAGGAGACGTATTAGCTCCAGTACGGCGCTGATTAAACAGGCATCTGAACACAGGCATTCCTGACAAAACCAACCTTTCCTTTTTCTACATCAGAGATTACACTGTGATGTTGATACCTTTACTTAATACGGTACGATGTGAATTGAGCGAGGCTTGACTACTGGTTCTAGCAACTCACGTAACACCATAGATGCTCTTTCATTCATTATATACTACAGGCTGGGGATATTTTCAAACCTCTGTTATCCTGAGCACAAAAGTATTGAGCACTTGTATCTAATAACTGTACGATGATCAGTTCGTTTCCCATTCATTATCAAACGTGTGTATATGTATATTTTGATTTTTGTGCAATAATGAAGACAAACGAAGAAATGACATATTGAACGCATCTGATATTTAGATTTCAGGTAATTTCACAATAAATAAAAAAGGAACTTCATCTCTTACGCAAAATATTCATCAGTTAAGACATAGACAATAAATCTTAACTGGCATATGTCTTAACATATCGAAATATTTTGATATGTATTAACGGATGAAAATATGGCGTAAGTGATGAAATTCCCTTTTTGCCTATTGCGCAATTATCTGAAACATGCATATTAAAGGTACTCAAAGTATCGTCATCCGGTTTGACTTCATTATCATACAATATACAACTCTATGCCAGTACAAGCGAGCCAGTCTTAACTCCATTCAGATGGTTACGATAACAAGGATTTGGAGTGGTTTGTTCAATTGAACTTGAGATGAAAATTCTGGTAATGTGCATCGCTTCTAAGCATAACACACACACACGCACACACACAAACACAGACGTACTTGTATGTATGTACGTATCTATAGAGAGATAGATAGATAGATAGATAGATAGATAGATAGATATGTGTGTATATGTATGCATGTATGTATGTACGTACGTATGTATGTATTTTTGTATGTATTATGTCTGTATGTATGTATGTACGTACGTATGTATGTATGTATCTATGTATGTATGCAAGTATATATGTATGTATGTATGTTGTCTTATTTTTAGAATTTCTCAACAATAGTCAATGAGCCGGTTTGTAGCCGAGAAAGAAGACTATCGCCGGAATTTAGCCGGCATCAAACAGGTTATTCTTGTATGTCTATATGGATGAACGCATGTACATATGTAGATACATGTATAGCCACATGTATGCAAGCATCGTGGATCTTATTTCACGCTGAACTTCATATTTTCACAGTACCATTGACAGTTTCTATTCGTAATCTGATTAGGAGGGTTCTTTCTAGTTTTTTTTTTGGGGGGGGGGGGTTGTGAATCTCACCTTCACAAG
Organism: Octopus bimaculoides; assembly: GCF_046866305.1. NCBI lineage: Eukaryota > Metazoa > Mollusca > Cephalopoda > Octopoda > Octopodidae > Octopus > Octopus bimaculoides. The sequence goes on from NC_142952.1 coordinate 17,987,129, forward strand.
GTTAGTATTGTAACAGTTAGAGACGTAGCCATCTGGTCCGATAAATATTGATAGAAATTTAAAGTTGTAATCTGGATGAAGTGCAGGGGTTCACTTCTTCATTAGTTGATATCTGCTGGACAAATTACTCCAATTATTGTTCATAATTTCTTTTCCTAAGCCCAGATTATTATCTTTGCTCTGTTGTACTTGCATTTTATTGAAGAAAAATTCCCCAAGTATTCTTTGAAATGTGGATTTATACTCTCTAAATCACTGCCCACCATTCATATATTTGTATTCTCGAGATTATCCTTTCCACAGATTTCATTAAATAGTGTTCTAGCTATGATACCTTGAGGTCATTTTCCGGCAGCTGGTTATGATCTGATTAATTCCACGAAGCCTGCATCGGTTGAGGTATTTCTTTAGTTTATTGTTTTTCTGTATCCTTGTCCTGTTTGTGAATCAGATTATTTGTGACGATTCCCTGCTCTTCAAAATTATAAACCTCAAACTGAGAACCAGTGTCCTGGTTAGTAGTCCAAGTTAGACTAGTTTGTAGGTATGTATGTATGTATGGAAAACAAACTTCAACCAGCTATTCTGATTATATGTCTGTGCACACGTTTGAATGTGGTGTGTGCCAGAGGGTTTGCAAATCCAATGGGGGTCTTAAAAGACATGTTAGGATCTACAATGAGCAGAACTTACCTGCAGGTATTGGTAGTACAAATATGTGACCGAAAGAAAGTTAGGTGTGTTATCCTCATGATGTTGATGGTGGTGACCGAAAGAAAACATTCTTCTTCTTGTCCTCCTCCTCCTCCTCCTTCTTCTTCTTTCCTCCTCCTCCTCCTCCTCCTTCTTCTTCTTCTCCTCCTTCTCCTCCTCCTCCCCCTCCCCCTCCTGCTTCTTCTTCTTCTTCTTCTTCTTCTTCTCCTCCTCCTCCTCCCCCTCCTCCTGCTTCTTCTTCTTCTTCTTCTTCTTCTTCTTCTTCTTCTTCTTCTTCTTCTTCTTCTTCTTCTTCTTCTTCTTCTTCTTCTTCTTCTTCTTCTTCTTCTTTCCTCCCCACCCCTGGAAACTTTCCAGGAGAAAAGAAACGGTCAGTTCCTACAGAATTTCACAAACTATAATTTTTTTTTTCTTGTGACCGTGATAAGTCCAAGAATTCTGCTTGTTCCCTTAGTGTTATGGCTACGTATGTTTTGACCCAGATGATATCCAAACGGGCTGCAGTATTTGGAATCGTATAAGACTAGCAACTGTTGTTGTTGTACCTGCCTTTGTTTTCCTAATTACTTAATTATTTAAGACACTTCCTCCTCTTAATTGTGCGCTAGTCTAATGATTTTCTTCATCTTGCACATTTAGTTGTGTGTTTTGATTCTGTGTGGTACTTATTTTACGAATGTACTGTTTTATCACGTGGTATAATTATGTGTGGTAGCCATTTTGGGATGTTTAAATGTGATACGTGTACATAAAATTTTAAATGTTTGTGAGACAAACTATTTCTCCAGGTGTCTGCCCCATGAGTAATAATAATAATGCCTCCTCATTGATATGACTGTCCCAATCGATATAAACGTATCTGTCAAGACCTACCAAAAACTGAGCAAATATAAAGATCTTGAAATAGAAATTAGCAAAATGTGGAATCTGAAGACGAAAACAATACCTATTGTCATAGGTGCCCTGGGAATGACAGCGAAACGGGCTGATTACTACCTAGCTCAGATACCAGGAAACCCCAAAATGGCTGAAGTTCAAAAGATAGTGCTCATGGGAACTGCCCATATCCTACGTAAAATACTGTCTATGTGATCTCAAATTTTAAAGCAAACACATAATTTTCTTATGGTTTCTTAAACATTCACTTGAACAAAACTGTACAAATCCAAATATATGGTACTATAGGCATAACACCTACATGAACTTCTAACTTGTTGTCTCTTGAGGTCTCTGGGTGAGACTTGGATCCAACTTGTACAAATGCAAAACAAAAGTCAAACATAAAATAATAATAATAATAATCAGCACTGGCTCTCATGGCTTCTGATCATAACTGATTGGAAGTGTTATCATGTACATATTTTGTCTTGGTATAAAAGATGGACTACAGCAAATATTCTGCTCAATACTACAGACTTGTTTGTCAGTTGTTTGATCTTAACTAGTTGAGCATGTACCTTGGTGGCTGACGATATGTGCATCTCTGATCACGAGCAAAAGTAGAGGTGGAACATCATAGCCACATGTTAAGAAGTATTACTTAGGTCTTGAATTATTCACCTCTCGAAGCATGGGTGTTTCTTTGACATCCTTAAACAACCCTTATTCAGGGATCTTTTGAGCGAGATGGGCTACTCAACCAAACGGAAACTCTAACAGGGCCCCACCTGCGAGGTCATGCACTGTTTATCTTGATACGAGATCACCATGTCGCGCACATATGGTTGTGATGCATGTGCCTTGTGTACCCTCATAAGACGGGTTGTCCTGATGGGTATACTGGGCTTCATATATTTTACCCCAGTGTCACTTTGATGGCATATACTGCTCTCTCACTCAATAATAATAATAATAATAATAATAATAACAACAACAACAACAACAACAACAACAACAACAACAACAACAACCAGTTTACCAAGTTATTCGTGGACGGAGACATTGGATGGATTGAATAGAAGAAGGTGAGTGACATTTACATAATCTTTATATCAGCAAAGCGTTACAGCACAGATTTTTTAATGAAAATTGTCAGATTGTACAACATCCATAGTATCATATACACAAGCAGCAGTTTGCAATATACATATACATAAACTTCTCTTAGTATGTATGTGTATAATTATGTGTGTTTATGTGTGTGTGTGTGTGTGTGTGTGTGTGTGTGTGTGTGTGTGTGTGTGTGTGTGTGTCTGTCTGTACATATACGTATATAAAAACACAGATACATGCACATACGTTGAGAAGAAGATAAAAGTATTACGAAGCAGTACATTTATATCTGTGCCTGACCCAATGTACGTGTATGTGTAT